>NW_027138648.1:0-30000 GCF_035084215.1 Heptranchias perlo
TGGGAGAGAGGGATAGAGGAGGGAGAGAGGGATAGAGGGGGATAGAGGAGGGAGAGAGGGATAGAGGAGGGAGAGAGGGATAGAGGGGGATAGAGGAGGGAGAGAGGGATAGAGGGGGATAGAGGAGGGAGAGAGGGATAGAGGGGGATAGAGGAGGGAGAGAGGGATAGAGGGGGATAGAGGAGGTAGAGAGGGATAGAGGAGGGAGAGGGGGATAGAGGCGGTGGGGAGGGAGAGAGGGATAGAGGGGAATAGAGGAGCGAGAGAGAGGGATAGAGGGGGATGGAGGAGGGAGAGAGGGATATAGGAGGGAGAGAGGGATAGAGGGGGATAGAGGAGGGAGAGAGGGATAGAGGAGAGAGAAAGGGATAGAGGAGGGAGAGAGGGATAGAGGGGGATAGAGGAGGGAGAGGGGGATAGAGGGGGATAGAGGAGGGAGAGAGAGGGATAGAGGAGGGAGAGAGTGATAGAGGGGGATAAAGGAGGGAGAGAGGGGGATAGAGGGGGATAGAGGAGGGAGAGAGCGATAGAGGAGAGAGAAAGGGATAGAGGAGGGAGAGAGGGATAGAGGGGGATAGAGGAGGGAGAGAGATCGAGGAGGGAGAGAGGGATAGAGGCGGTGGGGAGGGAGAGAGGGATAGAGGAGGATGGAGGAGGGAGAGAGGGATAGAGGGGGATAAAGGAGGGAGAGAGGGGGATAGAGGGGGATAGAGGAGGGAGAGAGGGATAGAGGAGGGAGAGAGGGATAGAGGGGGATGGAGGAGGGAGAGGGGGATAGAGGAGGGAGAGAGGGATAGAGGGGGATAGAGGAGGGAGAGGGGGATAGAGGAGGGAGGGAGGGAGAGAGGGGGATAGAGGAGGGAGAGGGGGATAGAGGAGGGAGGGAGGGAGAGAGGGGGATAGAGGAGGGAGAGAGGGATAGAGGAGGGAGAGAGGGAGAGAGGAGGAAGAGAGGGAGAGAGGAGGAAGAGAGGGATAGAGGAGGGAGAGAGGGATAGAGGCGGTGGGGAGGGAGAGAAGGATAAAGGAGGGGAGAGGGAGACGGATAGAGGTGGGGAGAGAGGGAGGGATAGAGGTGGAGAGAGAGGGAGAGGGATAGAGGTGGGTTGAGAGAGAGGGATAGAGGTGGGGAGAGAGAGGGATAGAGGTGGAGAGAGAGGGATAGAGGAGGGGAGAGAGAGGTATAGAGGGGAGAGAGAGAGGGATGGAGGTGGGGAGAGAGAGAGGGATAGAGGTGGGGAGAGAGAGAGGGATAGAAGAGAGAGAGAGGGATAGAGGAGAGAGAGAGGGAGAGGGATAGAGAAGGGGGAAAGAGAGGAGGGGAGAGAGAGAGAGAGAGGGGGGGGAGGGTTGAGCAGAGAGAGGGATAGAGGTGGAGAGAGAGAGGGATAGAGGTGGGGAGGGAGAGAATAGAGGAGGGGGAGAGAGAGGGATAGAGGTGGAGAGAGAGATGGATAGAGGAGGGGAGAGAGAAAGGGATAGAGAAGGGGGAAAGAGAGGAGGGGAGAGAGAGAGTGGAGCGGAGAGAGAGAGGAAGAGTGGAGGAGTGTGAGAGAGAGAGAGAGGGATAGCGGAGGGGTGGGGGGAGGGAGGAGGGGGCAGGGGAGAGGAGAGATGGAAGGAAAGAGGAGGGAGGTGGGATGGAGGGGGAGAGAGGAGGGGAGGGAGAGGGAAGTGGGAGAGGGGGAACGGAGAGGGAGGGAAGGCGAGGTGAGGAGAATTGACTTTGTTTTAATGGAACTATTTTCTTTCTCCCCTCAGTCCCGGCGGCGGAACTTTCCAGCCTTGGAAGTCACCCTGGCAACGGTCGATTTGCCCGTGAAGAAATTGTGAACCAGCCCTGGGTCCGAAACAGGCCCCAGACTCGAGGGAGGGGGGGACGGGGTCGGGGGGACGTAGGTGACGGGGGGGGGTGGTCGGGGGTCATTTGGAGTTGGAAGCTTCGGCCAAGGGCAAGGGTTAGGGGTCAGGCCGGTGAGCGATGTCAACTCCGTCTGTTCCCCAAGATCCCTCGCCTCCCTCCACTCTCCCTCAGAACTATGGCAGCACCAAAGCGATGGGGGTCCGAGGGTACAGCCTGTCACCGTGAGGCCTCCTTAGCGACGGGCCTCCTGTCTCCGTGAGGCCTCCTTAGCAACGGGCCTCCTGTCTCCCTGAGGCCTCCTTAGCAACGGGCCTCCTGTCTCCGTGAGGCCTCCTTAGCAACGGGCCTCCTGTCTCCGTGAGGCCTCCTTAGCAACGGGCCTCCTGTCTCCGTGAGGCCTCCTTAGCAACGGCCTCCTGTCACCCTGAGGCCTCCTTAGCAACAGCCTCCTGTCTCCGTGAGGCCTCCTGAGCAACGGCCTCCTGTCACCCTGAGGCCTCCTTAGCAATGGCCGCCTGTCACCATGAGGCCTCCTTAGCAACGGGCCTCCTGTCTCCGTGAGGCCTCCTTAGCAACGGCCTCCTGTCACCGTGAGGCCTCCTTAGCAACGGCCTCCTGTCTCCGTGAGGCCTCCTGAGCAACGGCCTCCTGTCACCCTGAGGCCTCCTTAGCAACGGCCGCCTGTCACCGTGAGGCCTCCTTAGCAACGGGCCTCCTGTCTCCATGAGGCCTCCTTAGCAACGGGCCTCCTGTCACCCTGAGGCCTCCTTAGCAACAGCCTCATGTCTCCGTGAGGCCTCCTTAGCAACAGCCTCGTGTCACGGTGAGGCCTCCTTAGCAACAGCCTCCTGTCTCCGTGAGGCCTCCTTCGTAACGGGCCTCCTGTCACCCTGAGGCCTCCTTAGCAACGGCCTCCTGACACCCTGAGGCCTCCTTAGCAACAGCCTCATATCTCCGTGAGGCCTCCTTAGCAACAGCCTCGTGTCACGGTGAGGCCTCCTTAGCAACAGCCTCCTGTCTCCGTGAGGCCTCCTTAGCAACAGCCTCCTGTCTCCGTGAGGCCTCCTTAGTAACGGGCCTCCTGTCACCCTGAGGCCTCCTTAGCAACAGCCTCTTGTCACGGTGAGGCCTCCTTAGCAACGGCCTCCTGTCTCCGTGAGGCCTCCTTAGCAACAGCCTCCTGTCACTGTGAGGCCTCCTTAGCAACAGCCTCCTGTCACCGTGAGGCCTCCTTAGCAACAGCCTCCTGTCTCCATGAGGCCTCCTTAGCAACAGCCTCCTGTCACCGTGAGGCCTCCTTAGCAACAGCCTCCTGTCTCCATGAGGCCTCCTTAGCAACAGCCTCCTGTCACTCTGAGGCCTCCTTAGCAACAGCCTCCTGTCACCCTGAGGCCTCCTTAGTAACGGGACTCCTCTCACCCTGAGGCCTCCTTAGCAACAGCCTCCCGTCACCGTGAGGCCTCCTTAGCAACAGCCTCCTGTCACCCTGAGGCCTCCTTAGCAACGACCTCCTGACACCCTGAGGCCTCCTTAGCAACAGCGTCTTGTCACCGTGAGGCCTCCTTAGCAACGGGCCTCTGGTCACCCTGAGGCCTCCTTAGCAACGACCTCCTGAGACCCTGAGGCCTCCTTAGCAACAGCCCCTTGTCACGGTGATGTCTCCTTAGCAACGGGCCTCCTGTCACCCTGACGCCTGCTTAGCAACGGGCCTCCTTAGCAACGGGCCTCCCGTCACCCTGAGGCCTCCTTAGCAACGGGCCTCCCGTCACCCTGAGGCCCACGTACGTCGAGACGTCCCGGGAGCTCTCTCTGCCCTTCCGACCTCTCCAGCCTGGCGCTCCGCAGGTCCGAGGGGGTCGGGGGTCGGGGGGTAGGGGGTCAGAGCTCTCTTCCCCGCCACCCGCTACTTTGCACGAACCGGACGCCGACGGGCTCCCGCGACCTTTGAACCCAGCATTACAGCCCGACGTTGCCCGTCTGGTTCCGAGAGAAATAATATATCTTGTATTTAATATCTGTAATTAAAGGTTTTGTAGTAAAGCTTTTGAGTGAACGGACATCTTTTTCCATCGGACGTCAAAGTATCTGCCAAACGATCAAGGGTTATCTGTACACTGACTGGTGTCTCTCAGTCCCTCCCTCTCTCTCAGGGAGATATCTGTACACTGACTGGTGTCTCTCAGTCCCCCCTCTCTCTCAGGGAGATATCTGTACACTGACTGGTGTCTCTCAGTCCCTCTCTCTCAGGGAGATATCTGTACACTGACTGGTGTCTCTCAGTCCCTCTCTCTCAGGGAGATATCTGTACACTGACTGGTGTCTCTCAGTCCCTCTCTCTCAGGGAGATATCTGTACACTGACTGGTGTCTCTCAGTCCCCTCTCTCTCAGGGAGATATCTGTACACTGACTGGTGTCTCTCAGTCCCCTCTCTCTCAGGGAGATATCTGTACACTGACTGGTGTCTCTCAGTCCCCTCTCTCTCAGGGTGATATCTGTACACTGACTGGTGTCTCTCAGTCCCTCTCTCTCAGGGAGATATCTGTACACTGACTGGTGTCTCTCAGTCCCCTCTCTCTCAGGGTGATATCTGGACACTGACTGGTGTCTCTCAGTCCCCTCTCTCTCAGGGAGATATCTGTACACTGACTGGTGTCTCTCAGTCCCCTCTCTCTCAGGGAGATATCTGTACACTGACTGGTGTCTCTCAGTCCCCTCTCTCTCAGGGAGATATCTGTACACTGACTGGTGTCTCTCAGTCCCCTCTCTCTCAGGGAGATATCTGTACACTGACTGGTGTCTCTCAGTCCCTCTCTCTCAGGGAGATATCTGGACACTGACTGGTGTCTCTCAGTCCCTCTCTCTCAGGGAGATATCTGTACACTGACTGGTGTCTCTCAGTCCCCTCTCTCTCAGGGTGATATCTGTACACTGACTGGTGTCTCTCAGTCCCCTCTCTCTCAGGGAGATATCTGTACACTGACTGGTGTCTCTCAGTCCCCTCTCTCTCAGGGAGATATCTGTACACTGACTGGTGTCTCTCAGTCCCCTCTCTCTCAGGGAGATATCTGTACACTGACTGGTGTCTCTCAGTCCCCTCTCTCTCAGGGAGATATCTGTACACTGACTGGTGTCTCTCAGTCCCCTCTCTCTCAGGGAGATATCTGTACACTGACTGGTGTCTCTCAGTCCCCTCTCTCTCAGGGAGATATCTGTACACTGACTGGTGTCTCTCAGTCCCCTCTCTCTCAGGGAGATATCTGTACACTGACTGGTGTCTCTCAGTCCCCTCTCTCTCAGGGAGATATCTGTACACTGACTGGTGTCTCTCAGTCCCCTCTCTCTCAGGGAGATATCTGTACACTGACTGGTGTCTCTCAGTCCCCTCTCTCTCAGGGAGATATCTGTACACTGACTGGTGTCTCTCAGTCCCTCTCTCTCTCAGGGAGATATCTGTACACTGACTGGTGTCTCTCAGTCCCTCTCTCTCAGGGAGATATCTGTACACTGACTGGTGTCTCTCAGTCCCTCTCTCTCTCAGGGAGATATCTGTACACTGACTGGTGTCTCTCAGTCCCCTCTCTCTCAGGGAGATATCTGTACACTGACTGTTGTCTCTCAGTCCCCTCTCTCTCAGGGAGATATCTGTACACTGACTGGTGTCTCTCAGTCCCCTCTCTCTCAGGGAGATATCTGTACACTGACTGGTGTCTCTCAGTCCCCTCTCTCTCAGGGAGATATCTGTACACTGACTGGTGTCTCTCAGTCCCCTCTCTCTCAGGGAGATATCTGTACACTGACTGGTGTCTCTCAGTCCCCTCTCTCTCAGGGAGATATCTGTACACTGACTGGTGTCTCTCAGTCCCCTCTCTCTCAGGGAGATATCTGTACACTGACTGGTGTCTCTCAGTCCCCTCTCTCTCAGGGAGATATCTGTACACTGACTGGTGTCTCTCAGTCCCCTCTCTCTCAGGGAGATATCTGTACACTGACTGGTGTCTCTCAGTCCCCTCTCTCTCAGGGAGATATCTGTACACTGACTGGTGTCTCTCAGTCCCCTCTCTCTCAGGGAGATATCTGTACACTGACTGGTGTCTCTCAGTCCCCTCTCTCTCAGGGAGATATCTGTACACTGACTGGTGTCTCTCAGTCCCCTCTCTCTCAGGGAGATATCTGTACACTGACTGGTGTCTCTCAGTCCCCTCTCTCTCAGGGAGATATCTGTACACTGACTGGTGTCTCTCAGTCCCCTCTCTCTCAGGGAGATATCTGTACACTGACTGGTGTCTCTCAGTCCCTCTCTCTCAGGGAGATATCTGTACACTGACTGGTGTCTCTCAGTCCCCTCTCTCTCAGGGAGATATCTGTACACTGACTGGTGTCTCTCAGTCCCCTCTCTCTCAGGGAGATATCTGTACACTGACTGGTGTCTCTCAGTCCCCTCTCTCTCTGGGAGATATCTGTACACTGACTGGTGTCTCTCAGTCCCCTCTCTCTCAGGGAGATATCTGTACACTGACTGGTGTCTCTCAGTCCCCTCTCTCTCAGGGAGATATCTGTACACTGACTGGTGTCTCTCAGTCCCCTCTCTCTCAGGGAGATATCTGTACACTGACTGGTGTCTCTCAGTCCCTCTCTCTCAGGGAGATATCTGTACACTGACTGGTGTCTCTCAGTCCCTCTCTCTCAGGGAGATATCTGTACACTGACTGGTGTCTCTCAGTCCCTCTCTCTCTCAGGGAGATATCTGTACACTGACTGGTGTCTCTCAGTCCCCTCTCTCTCAGGGAGATATCTGTACACTGACTGGTGTCTCTCAGTCCCCTCTCTCTCAGGGAGATATCTGTACACTGACTGGTGTCTCTCAGTCCCTCTCTCTCAGGGAGATATCTGTACACTGACTGGTGTCTCTCAGTCCCCTCTCTCTCAGGGAGATATCTGTACACTGACTGGTGTCTCTCAGTCCCTCTCTCTCAGGGAGATATCTGTACACTGACTGGTGTCTCTCAGTCCCCTCTCTCTCAGGGAGATATCTGTACACTGACTGGTGTCTCTCAGTCCCCTCTCTCTCAGGGAGATATCTGTACACTGACTGGTGTCTCTCAGTCCCCTCTCTCTCAGGGAGATATCTGTACACTGACTGGTGTCTCTCAGTCCCCTCTCTCTCAGGGAGATATCTGTACACTGACTGGTGTCTCTCAGTCCCCTCTCTCTCAGGGAGATATCTGTACACTGACTGGTGTCTCTCAGTCCCCTCTCTCTCAGGGAGATATCTGTACACTGACTGGTGTCTCTCAGTCCCCTCTCTCTCAGGGAGATATCTGTACACTGACTGGTGTCTCTCAGTCCCTCTCTCTCAGGGAGATATCTGTACACTGACTGGTGTCTCTCAGTCCCCTCTCTCTCAGGGAGATATCTGTACACTGACTGGTGTCTCTCAGTCCCCTCTCTCTCAGGGAGATATCTGTACACTGACTGGTGTCTCTCAGTCCCTCTCTCTCAGGGAGATATCTGTACACTGACTGGTGTCTCTCAGTCCCCTCTCTCTCAGGGAGATATCTGTACACTGACTGGTGTCTCTCAGTCCCCTCTCTCTCAGGGAGATATCTGTACACTGACTGGTGTCTCTCAGTCCCTCTCTCTCAGGGAGATATCTGTACACTGACTGGTGTCTCTCAGTCCCCTCTCTCTCAGGGAGATATCTGTACACTGACTGGTGTCTCTCAGTCCCCTCTCTCTCAGGGAGATATCTGTACACTGACTGGTGTCTCTCAGTCCCCTCTCTCTCAGGGAGATATCTGTACACTGACTGGTGTCTCTCAGTCCCCTCTCTCTCAGGGAGATATCTGTACACTGACTGGTGTCTCTCAGTCCCCTCTCTCTCAGGGAGATATCTGTACACTGACTGGTGTCTCTCAGTCCCTCTCTCTCAGGGAGATATCTGTACACTGACTGGTGTCTCTCAGTCCCCTCTCTCTCAGGGAGATATCTGTACACTGACTGGTGTCTCTCAGTCCCCTCTCTCTCAGGGAGATATCTGTACACTGACTGGTGTCTCTCAGTCCCCTCTCTCTCAGGGAGATATCTGTACACTGACTGGTGTCTCTCAGTCCCCTCTCTCTCAGGGAGATATCTGTACACTGACTGGTGTCTCTCAGTCCCCTCTCTCTCAGGGAGATATCTGTACACTGACTGGTGTCTCTCAGTCCCCTCTCTCTCAGGGAGATATCTGTACACTGACTGGTGTCTCTCAGTCCCCTCTCTCTCAGGGAGATATCTGTACACTGACTGGTGTCTCTCAGTCCCCTCTCTCTCAGGGAGATATCTGTACACTGACTGGTGTCTCTCAGTCCCCTCTCTCTCAGGGAGATATCTGTACACTGACTGGTGTCTCTCAGTCCCCTCTCTCTCAGGGAGATATCTGTACACTGACTGGTGTCTCTCAGTCCCCTCTCTCTCAGGGAGATATCTGTACACTGACTGGTGTCTCTCAGTCCCCTCTCTCTCAGGGAGATATCTGTACACTGACTGGTGTCTCTCAGTCCCCTCTCTCTCAGGGAGATATCTGTACACTGACTGGTGTCTCTCAGTCCCCTCTCTCTCAGGGAGATATCTGTACACTGACTGGTGTCTCTCAGTCCCCTCTCTCTCAGGGAGATATCTGTACACTGACTGGTGTCTCTCAGTCCCCTCTCTCTCAGGGAGATATCTGTACACTGACTGGTGTCTCTCAGTCCCCTCTCTCTCAGGGAGATATCTGTACACTGACTGGTGTCTCTCAGTCCCCTCTCTCTCAGGGAGATATCTGTACACTGACTGGTGTCTCTCAGTCCCCTCTCTCTCAGGGAGATATCTGTACACTGACTGGTGTCTCTCAGTCCCGGGAGATATCTGTACACTGACTGGTGTCTCTCAGTCCCCTCTCTCTCAGGGAGATATCTGTACACTGACTGGTGTCTCTCAGTCCCCTCTCTCTCAGGGAGATATCTGTACACTGACTGGTGTCTCTCAGTCCCCTCTCTCTCAGGGAGATATCTGTACACTGACTGGTGTCTCTCAGTCCCCTCTCTCTCAGGGAGATATCTGTACACTGACTGGTGTCTCTCAGTCCCCTCTCTCTCAGGGAGATATCTGTGCACTGACTGGTGTCTCTCAGTCCCCTCTCTCTCAGGGAGATATCTGTACACTGACTGGTGTCTCTCAGTCCCCTCTCTCTCAGGGAGATATCTGTACACTGACTGGTGTCTCTCAGTCCCTCTCTCAGGGAGATATCTGTACACTGACTGGTGTCTCTCAGTCCCTCTCTCTCTCAGGGAGATATCTGTACACTGACTGGTGTCTCTCAGTCCCCTCTCTCTCAGGGAGATATCTGTACACTGACTGGTGTCTCTCAGTCCCCTCTCTCTCAGGGAGATATCTGTACACTGACTGGTGTCTCTCAGTCCCTCTCTCTCAGGGAGATATCTGGACACTGACTGGTGTCTCTCAGTCCCTCTCTCTCAGGGTGATATCTGTACACTGACTGGTGTCTCTCAGTCCCTCTCTCTCTCAGGGAGATATCTGTACACTGACTGGTGTCTCTCAGTCCCCTCTCTCTCAGGGAGATATCTGTACACTGACTGTTGTCTCTCAGTCCCCTCTCTCTCAGGGAGATATCTGTACACTGACTGGTGTCTCTCAGTCCCCTCTCTCAGGGAGATATCTGTACACTGACTGGTGTCTCTCAGTCCCCTCTCTCTCAGGGAGATATCTGTACACTGACTCGTGTCTCTCAGTCCCCTCTCTCTCAGGGAGATATCTGTACACTGACTGGTGTCTCTCAGTCCCCTCTCTCTCAGGGAGATATCTGTACACTGACTGGTGTCTCTCAGTCCCCTCTCTCTCTCAGGGAGATATCTGTACACTGACTGGTGTCTCTCAGTCCCTCTCTCTCAGGGAGATATCTGTACACTGAGTCCATAATCCAGACTGGCACTCCATGACGGATAGCTGCAGTGTCGGAGGTTCATGTACAGTACACAGTGGGTAAAAGGGAACGATTCACTCCTGTCTGGGACTGTACGGCCCCGTGTGTGTCTCAGTGTCAGCTCCTGTACATTGTACAGTACACAGTGGGTAAAAGGGAACGATTCACTCCTGTCTGGGACTGTACGGCCCCGTGTGTGTCTCAGTGTCAGCTCCTGTACATTGTACAGTACACAGTGGGTAAAAGGGAACGATTCACTCCTGTCTGGGACTGTACGGCCCCGTGTGTGTCTCAGTGTCAGCTCCTGTACATTGTACAGTACACAGTGGGTAAAAGGGGAACGATTCACTCCTGTCTGGGACTGTACGGCCCCGTGTGTGTCTCAGTGTCAGCTCCTGTACATTGTACAGTACACAGTGGGTAAAAGGGAACGATTCACTCCTGTCTGGGACTGTACGGCCCGTGTGTGTCTCAGTGTCAGCTCCTGTACATTGTACAGTACACAGTGGGTAAAAGGGAACGATTCACTCCTGTCTGGGACTGTACGGCCCGTGTGTGTCTCAGTGTCAGCTCCTGTACGTTGTACAGTACACAGTGGGTAAAAGGGAACGATTCACTCCTGTCTGGGACTGTACGGCCCCGTGTGTGTCTCAGTGTCAGCTCCTGTACATTGTACAGTACACAGTGGGTAAAAGGGAACGATTCACTCCTGTCTGGGACTGTACGGCCCCGTGTGTGTCTCAGTGTCAGCTCCTGTACATTGTACAGTACACAGTGGGTAAAAGGGAACGATTCACTCCTGTCTGGGACTGTACGGCCCCGTGTGTGTCTCAGTGTCAGCTCCTGCACATTGTACAGTACACAGTGGGTAAAAGGGAACGATTCACTCCTGTCTGGGACTGTACGGCCCCGTGTGTGTCTCAGTGTCAGCTCCTGTACATTGTACAGTACACAGTGGGTAAAAGGGAACGATTCACTCCTGTCTGGGACTGTACGGCCCCGTGTGTGTCTCAGTGTCAGCTCCTGTACATTGTACAGTACACAGTGGGTAAAAGGGAACGATTCACTCCTGTCTGGGACTGTACGGCCCCGTGTGTGTCTCAGTGACAGCTCCTGCACATTGTACATGCACCAGATGGTGACAGCCATGAGATCTCCACCTGCGACTAACACCTGTCCCCACACATCGAACCAGGCTCTCGCTGGGAGAGAGACTCACGATTCTGTTTATTGTGGACTGCAAGGGCAAGCTGCTCTCAAATTCAATTGAGTTGCTGCCATGGGGAGGGATTAACCTGAGACTTTCGGAGATATATACACACATATCAGGTGTACCTTTGCACAATAGCGGAGAAACGATCTGCGTACAATAAAAATTCCAGAGCAGAGAGAAACCACCTCCTCTCGGTTACAGACACCGGCCCGTTCCCCTATCGGAGGGGGATTAACCCCCTCACCCACCTCCCTCCCGGTTACAGACACCGGCCCGTTCCCCTATCGGAGGGGGATTAACCCTCTCACCCACCTCCTCCCGGTTACAGACACCGGCCCGTTCCCCTATCGGAGGGGGATTAACCCTCTCGCCCACCTCCTCCCGGTTACAGACACCGGCCCGTTCCCCTATCGGAGGGGGATTAACCCTCTCGCCCACCTCCTCCCGGTTACAGACACCGGCCCGTTCCCCTATCGGAGGGGGATTAACCCTCTCGCCCACCTCCTCCCGGTTACAGACACCGGCCCGTTCCGCTATTGGCTGTAATAACTGGGGAGACCCTTACACCACTGAGGGAAACTCTAACACAACTGAGGATACTCTTACACGATTGAGGGGGAATTTGCACGATTGAGGGAACCCTTGCACGACTGAGGGAGCCACTAACACAGTTGCGGGAAGCTTTAACACAACTGAGGAGATCCTTACACAACTGAGGAAACCCTGACACAACTGAGGAGACCCTTACACGACTGAGGAAACACTTACACAACTGAGGAAACCCGGACACAACTGAGGAGACTCTGACACGACTGGGGAGACCCCATAACACGACTAAGGGGACCCTTAAAATACTGCGGAAACCCTTACACGACTGAGGAAGCCCTTACACGACTGAGGAAACCCTTACACGATTGAGGAAACCCTTACACGACTGAGGAAGCCCTTACACGACTGAGGAAACCCTTACACGATTGAGGAAACCCTTACACAATTGAGGGAGCCCTTACACGTTTGAGGGAACCCTGACACGATTGAGGAAACCCTTCAACGACTGAGGGAACCCTTTCACGACAGGGGGAACCCTGACACGACTGAGGAAATTCTTACATGACTGAGGGAATCCCAACACGGTTGAGGGAAACTCCAACACAACTGAGGGGACTCGTACATGACTGAGGGAACCCTGACACGACTGAGGGAACCCTTTCACGAATGGGGAAACCCTTTCACGACTGAGGAGACCCTTTCACGACTGAGGGAACCCTTTCACGACTGGGGAAACCCTTTCACGACTGAGGGAACCCTTTCACGACTGAGGAAACCCTGACACGACTGAGGGAACCCTTTCACGACTGGGGAAACCCTTTCACGACTGGGGAAACCCTGACACGACTGAGGGAACCCTTTCACGACTGGGGAAACCCTTTCACGACTGAGGAAACCCTTTCACGACTGAGGGAACCCTTTCACGACCGAGGGAACCCTGACACGACTGAGGGAACCCTTTCACGACTGAGGAAACCCTGACACGACTGAGGGAACCCTTTCACGACTGGGGAAACCCTTTCACGACTGAGGAAACCCTTTCACAACCATGGAGACCCTTTCATGACCGAGGAGATCCTTTCACGACTGAGGGAACCCTTTCACGACCGAGGGAACCCTGACACGACTGAGGGAACCCTTTCACGACTGGGGAAACCCTTTCACGACTGAGGAAACCCTTTCACAACCATGGAGACCCTTTCATGACTGAGGAGATCCTTTCACAACTGAGGAAACCCTTTCACGACTGAGGAGACCCTTTCACGACTGAGGGAACCCTTTCACGACCGAGGGAACCCTGACACGACTGAGGGAACCCTTTCACGACCGAGGGAACCCTGACACGACTGAGGGAACCCTTTCACGACTGAGGAAACCCTGACACGACTGAGGGAACCCTTTCACGACTGGGGAAACCCTTTCACGACTGAGGAAACCCTTTCACAACCATGGAGACCCTTTCATGACCGAGGAGATCCTTTCACGACTGAGGAAACCCTTTCACGACTGAGGAGACCCTTTCACGACTGAGGGAACCCTTTCACGACCGAGGGAACCCTGACACGACTGAGGGAACCCTTTCACGACTGAGGAAACCCTGACACGACTGAGGGAACCCTTTCACGACTGGGGAAATCCTTTCACGACTGGGGAAACCCTTTCACAACTAAGGAAACCCTTTCACGACTGGGGAAACCCTTTCACAACCATGGAGACCCTTTCATGACCGAGGAGATCCTTTCACGACTGAGGAAACCCTTTCACGACTGAGGAGACCCTTTCACGACTGAGGGAACCCTTTCACGACCGAGGGAACCCTGACACGACTGAGGAAACCCTTTCACGACTGAGGGGACCCTTTCACGACTGAGGAGACCCTTTCACGACTGAGGAAATCCTTTCACGACTGAGGAAATCCTTTCACGACTGAGGAGACCCTTTCACGACCGAGGGAACCATTACATGACTGAGGGAACCCCTAACACGGTTGAGGGAAACTCTAACACAACTGAGGGGACTCTTACACGACTGAGGAAACCCTTTCACGACCGAGGGAACCCTGACACGACTGAGGAAACCCTTTCACGACTGAGGGGACCCTTTCACGACTGAGGAGACCCTTTCACGACTGAGGAAACCCTGACACGGTTGAGGAAAACTCTAACACAACTGAGGAGACTCTTACACGACTGAGGAAACCCTTTCACGACTGAGGAAACCCTTTCACGACTGAGGAGACCCTTTCACGACCGAGGGAACCATTACATGACTGAGGGAACCCCTAACACGGTTGAGGGAAACTCTAACACAACTGAGGGGACTCTTACACGACTGAGGAAACCCTTTCACGACCGAGGGAACCCTGACACGACTGAGGAAACCCTTTCACGACTGAGGGGACCCTTTCACGACTGAGGAGACCCTTTCACGACTGAGGAAATCCTTTCACGACTGAGGAAATCCTTTCACGACTGAGGAGACCCTTTCACGACCGAGGGAACCATTACATGACTGAGGGAACCCCTAACACGGTTGAGGGAAACTCTAACACAACTGAGGGGACTCTTACACGACTGAGGAAACCCTTTCACGACTGAGGAAACCCTTTCACGACTGAGGAGACCCTTTCACGACTGAGGAAACCCTGACACGGTTGAGGAAAACTCTAACACAACTGAGGAGACTCTTACACGACTGAGGAAACCCCGACACGACTGAGGGAACCCTTTCACGACTGAGGGAACGCTTCCACGACTGAGGAGACCCTTTCACGACTGGGGAAACCCTTTCACGACCGAGGAGACCCTTTCACGACCGAGGGATAAACAATTGCCTTGTGCTTTACACTTCCAGCGGGGAAAGTAGTTTCTTCAGGCTTTGAATCTAGTCGTAAGTCAGCCAAAGGTGCATCGTTTGGGTTTCCTGCTCTGTGGTGAGACACATATGGTTTCCTGTGACCCCATGACAATTTAAACAATATATATCAACGTTCGTAAATTTAGGGCACTGCAAGAGAGAGAGAATTTAACTCATTGTGCGGGCTCTCGGGAGACTGACAAGTGAGTACCGTCCTTCTCTGTTACTGACTGACTCCCTCGTGCATTAAATCCTTTTAAATGCGTTTCCCGTGTTCTTTCCTTCGCCTTGTCGGAGCCGGACTTAAAAAAAAAGTTAAAACGTCGAGTTTTCCCTCCCTCCCGCTGCCCGTTCCTTCAATCCTCTCTCTGGGATGGCGCAGGGTACCGACCCCCTGCCAAGAACCAGGTCCGGAGGCCGAGATATTCGCACCTGGGAGGCATCGCGGCCGAGTCACTCCTCCCTCCCTCCCCCTTCCCGCCACTCTCTCTCTCTCTCTCTCGCTCTCTCTCGCAGTAGGTGCGGTATACGGATTCACCAGCCGCCCCCCACCGCCCCCGCCCGGACGCCGAGATATTCTCACCTGGGAGGCATCGCGGCCGAGTCATTCCTCCCTCTCCCCCCCACTCCGCCTCCTCCTTCCCCCAGCCCGCCATTCTCCCTCTCTAGGAAACTGCGGGATACGGATTCATCGGCTGCCCACGCACCTCCCCACCCCCGCAACCCGCCCGCGCCCAGACGCCGAGATATTCGCACCTGGGAGGCATCGCGGCCGAGTCACTCCTCCCTCTCCCCCCCACTCCGCCTCCTCCTTCCCCCAGCCCGCCATTCTCCCTCTCTAGGAAACTGCGGGATACGGATTCATCGGCTGCCCACGCACCTCCCCACCCCCGCAACCCGCCCAGACGCTGAGATATTCGCACTTGGGAGGCATCGTGGATGATGCCGATAGATTTGTGTTGGGCGGGGGTATTAAAGCGGGTGGATGGGGGTTTGAGCCCCAGATCAGCCCTGATCTGATTAAATGGCGGAACAGGCTCGAGGGGCTGAATGGCCTCATTCCGTTCCTGTGTAACAGGCTCGAGAGGGGCTGAATGGCCTCCTTCTGTTCCTAATGCTCCAAAGTCAATTTTACTGTGTAACTGTACAGAGTCCCTGTTTATTCAGGGTGAGGATCACTCACTGTGTAACTGTACAGAGTCCCTGTTTATTCAGGGTGAGGGTCACTCACTGTGTAACTGTACAGAGTCCCTGTTTATTCAGGGTGAGGGTCACTCGCTGTGTAACTGTACAGAGTCCCTGTTTATTCAGGGTGAGGGTCACTCACTGTGTAACTGTACAGAGTCCCTGTTTATTCAGGGTGAGGGTCACTCGCTGTGTAACTGTACAGAGTCGCTGTTTATTCAGGGTGAGGGTCACTCACTGTGTAACTGTACAGAGTCCCTGTTTATTCAGGGTGAGGGTCACTCACTGTGTAACTGTACAGAGTCCCTGTTTATTCAGGGTGAGGGTCACTCGCTGTGTAACTGTACAGAGTCACTGTTTATTCAGGGTGAGGATCACTCACTGTGTAACTGTACAGAGTCCCTGTTTATTCAGGGTGAGGGTCACTCACTGTAACTGTACAGAGTCCCTGTTTATTCAGGGTGAGGGTCACTCACTGTAACTGTACAGAGTCCCTGTTTATTCAGGGTGAGGGTCACTCACTGTAACTGTACAGAGTCCCTGTTTATTCAGGGTGAGGGTCACTCGCTGTGTAACTGTACAGAGTCCCTGTTTATTCAGGGTGAGGATCACTCACTGTGTAAGTGTACAGAGTCCCTGTTTATTCAGGGTGAGGGTCACTCACTGTGTAACTGTACAGAGTCCCTGTTTATTCGGGGTGAGGGTCACTCACTGTGTAACTGTACAGAGTCCCTGTTTATTCAGGGTGAGGGTCACTCACTGTGTAACTGTACAGAGTCCCTGTTTATTCAGGGTGAGGGTCACTCGCTGTGTAACTGTACAGAGTCCCTGTTTATTCAGGGTGAGGGTCACTCGCTGTGTAACTGTACAGAGTCCCTGTTTATTCAGGGTGAGGATCACTCACTGTGTAACTGTACAGAGTCCCTGTTTATTCAGGGTGAGGGTCACTCACTGTGTAACTGTACAGAGTCACTGTTTATTCAGGGTGAGGGTCACTCACTGTGTAACTGTACAGAGTCCCTGTTTATTCAGGGTGAGGGTCACTCACTGTGTAACTGTACAGAGTCGCTGTTTATTCAGGGTGAGGGTCACTCACTGTAACTGTACAGAGTCCCTGTTTATTCAGGGTGAGGGTCACTCCCTGTGTAACTGTACAGAGTCCCTGTTTATTCAGGGTGAGGGTCACTCACTGTGTAACTGTACAGAGTCCCTGTTTATTCAGGGTGAGGGTCACTCGCTGTGTAACTGTACAGAGTCCCTGTTTATTCAGGGTGAGGGTCACTCACTGTGTAACTGTACAGAGTCACTCTTTATTCAGGGTGAGGGTCACTCACTGTGTAACTGTACAGAGTCCCTGTTTATTCAGGGTGAGGGTCACTCACTGTGTAACTGTACAGAGTCCCTGTTTATTCAGGGTGAGGGTCACTCACTGTGTAACTGTACAGAGTCCCTGTTTATTCAGGGTGAGGGTCACTCACTGTTTAACTGTACAGAGTCCCTGTTTATTCAGGGTGAGGGTCACTCACTGTGTAACTGTACAGAGTCCCTGTTTATTCAGGGTGAGGGTCACTCACTGTGTAACTGTACAGAGTCCCTGTTTATTCAGGGTGAGGGTCACTTACTGTAACTGTACAGAGTCACTGTTTATTCAGGGTGAGGGTCACTCACTGTGTAACTGTACAGAGTCGCTGTTTATTCAGGGTGAGGGTCACTCACTGTGTAACTGGACAGAGTCCCTGTTTATTCAGGGTGAGGGTCACTCGCTGTGTAACTGTACAGAGTCACTGTTTATTCAGGGTGAGGGTCACTCACTGTGTAACTGTACAGAGTCACTGTTTATTCAGGGTGACGGTCACTCACTGTGTAACTGTACAGAGTCCCTGTTTATTCAGGGTGAGGGTCACTCACTGTGTAACTGTACAGAGTCCCTGTTTATTCAGGGTGAGGGTCACTCACTGTGTAACTGTACAGAGTCCCTGTTTATTCAGGGTGAGGGTCACTCCCTGTGTAACTGTACAGAGTCCCTGTTTATTCAGGGTGAGGGTCACTCACTAACTGTACAGAGTCCCTGTTTATTCAGGGTGAGGGTCACTCACTGTGTAACTGTACAGAGTCCCTGTTTATTCAGGGTGAGGGTCACTCCCTGTGTAACTGTACAGAGTCGCTGTTTATTCAGGGTGAGGGTCACTCCCTGTGTAACTGTACAGAGTCCCTGTTTATTCAGGGTGAGGGTCACTCACTGTGTAACTGTACAGAGTCCCTGTTTATTCAGGGTGAGGGTCACTCACTGTGTAACTGTACAGAGTCCCTGTTTATTCAGGGTGAGGGTCACTCACTGTGTAACTGTACAGAGTCCCTGTTTATTCAGGGTGAGGATCACTCACTGTGTAACTGTACAGAGTCCCTGTTTATTCAGGGTGAGGGTCACTCACTGTGTAACTGTACAGAGTCCCTGTTTATTCAGGGTGAGGGTCACTCACTGTGTAACTGTACAGAGTCCCTGTTTATTCAGGGTGAGGGTCACTCACTGTAACTGTACAGAGTCCCTGTTTATTCAGGGTGAGGGTCACTCACTGTGTAACTGTACAGAGTCCCTGTTTATTCAGGGTGAGGGTCACTCACTGTGTAACTGTACAGAGTCCCTGTTTATTCAGGGTGAGGGTCACTCGCTGTGTAACTGTACAGAGTCCCTGTTTATTCAGGGTGAGGGTCACTCCCTGTGTAACTGTACAGAGTCCCTGTTTATTCAGGGTGAGGGTCACTCACTGTGTAACTGTACAGAGTCCCTGTTTATTCAGGGTGAGGGTCACTCACTGTGTAACTGTACAGAGTCCCTGTTTATTCAGGGTGAGGGTCACTCACTGTGTAACTGTACAGAGTCCCTGTTTATTCAGGGTGAGGGTCACTCGCTGCGTAACTGTACAGAGTCGCTGCTGACTTGGCAGGGTAAGGGTTAATCACGGGGTAAGTTTGCGAGAGCCCACTTTAAACCGCTCTCTGCTGACTTTACTCTCTGTCTCACAGACAACTGCGAGACTGTGATTTTCTTCCCACCCAGTTTAATTTTCGACGGGGCTTTTGAGGGGGGGTCTCTGATCTGCTTCCCCTCTCGAATCTCACAGTGCTGAGCTGCTAATGTTTGCAAGAGACGAGGAGGCGTGCAAATCAGAGTCTCTCAGCCAAATTGTGGAAACAGTTAATGGGTTTAACGACACTGGAGCATTTGTGAAAACCAGCCAAGGAGGTGCAGAGAGGGGGAACTGAATTCCACCATCCTCGCTGGAGAGACAGACAAGAGGTGAGAGCTGTCCTGACGGAGGGATTGTGCAGAAGGAGAGAGGGGAAAATTGGTGGGGAACAGGTCCGAGGGGGGGTAAAGAGGGAACGAGGCAGGGAGACAGCCAGCGAAAGAGGGGAGAAATTCAGGCAGGGACGAGAGAGAGCAAAGGAGGGAGAGATTCCAAAAGGGGAAAGAGAGAGAGGGAGAGAGAGTGAGAGAGAGGGAGAGAGAGACAGAGAGAGGGAGAGAAAGAGAGAGAGAGACAGAGAGAGGGAGAGAAAAGAGGGAGACAGAGTGAGGGAGAGAAAAGAGGGAGACAGAGTGAGGGAGAGAAAAGAGGGAGACAGAGACGGAGAGAGAGAGGGAAAGAGAGAGAGACAGAGTGAGGGAGAGAAAAGAGGGAGACAGAGTGAGGGAGAGAAAAGAGGGAGACAGAGTGAGGGAGAGAAAAGAGGGAGACAGAGACGGAGAGAGAGAGGGAAAGAGAGAGAGACAGAGTGAGGGAGAGAAAAGAGGGAGACAGAGTGAGGGAGAGAAAAGAGGGAGACAGAGTGAGGGAGAGAAAAGAGGGAGACAGAGACGGAGAGAGAGAGGGAAAGAGAGAGAGACAGAGTGAGGGAGAGAAAAGAGGGAGACAGAGTGAGGGAGAGAAAAGAGGGAGACAGAGTGAGGGAGACAGAGACGGAGAGAGAGAGGGAAAGAGAGAGAGACAGAGTGAGGGAGAGGAAAGAGGGAGACAGAGACGGACAGAGAGAGAGAAAGAGAGAGAGAGGGGGAGAAAGGGGGGAGACAGAGACGGAGAGAGAGAGAGAGAGAGAAAAGAGGGAGACAGAGTACAAGAGATGGAGAGAGACAGAGAGAGGGACAGAGAGAAGGAGGGTCAGAGAGAGAGAGAGTGAGAGGGAGACAGAGAGAGAGAGAGAGAGACAGACAGAGAGAGAGAGGGAGAGAGAGAAAGAGACAGACAGAGAGAGAAAGAGAGAGAGAGACAGAGACAGAGAGAGAGAGAAAGAGAGTGAGAGAGAGAGAGAAAGAGAGACAGAGGGAGAGAGAGAGAAAGAGAGAGGGAAAAATTAAGTGATTTCAAAATTGAATAAATTTCACAGAATCGAATTCAGATTTGGGATCGGGGAACCCTCTGCCCCCTCCCAGATCCCGTGAATTTATTAAAGACGGGGGGAGCTCCTCGTACTTTGCGAGCTGGGTTTTTTTGGGAGACATCTGCCCGCTGGCCTTTAACGGTGAGAGGGTGGAGACACGAGGGAGCCGAGATCAAGCTTTGACTCGCTGAGGGGACCAGATTATTGTGTCTACCCCTCCTCTCACCCCATCTTTCTCTCTCTCTCTCTCCCTCTCCTCTCTCCCCATCTTTCTCTCTCTCTCTCCCTCTAACTCTCCCTCCGTCTTTCTCTCTCTCTCTCTACCCCTCCTCTCACCCCATCTTTCTCTCTCTCTCTCCCTCTAACTCTCCCTCCGTCTTTCTCTCTCTCTCTCTACCCCTCCTCTCACCCCATCTTTCTCTCTCTCTCTCCCTCTCCTCTCTCCCCATCTTTCTCTCTCTCTCTCTCTACTCTCCCCCCATCTTTCTCTCTCCCTCTAACTCTCCCCCCATCTTTCTCTCTCTCTCCCTCTAACTCTCCCTCCATCTTTCTCTCTCTCTCCCTCTCCTCTCTCCCCCCATCTTTCTCTCTCTCTCCCTCTAACTCTCCCCATCTTTCTCTCTCTCTCCCTCTCCTCTCCCCCCATCTTTCTCTCTCTCTCCCTCTCTCTCTCCCTCTAACTCTCCCTCCATCTTTCTCTCTCTCTCCCTCTCCTCTCCCCCCATCTTTCTCTCTCTCTCTCTCTCTCTACTCTCCCCCCATCTTTCTCTCTCCCTCTAACTCTCCCCGCATCTTTCTCTCTCTCTCCCTCTAACTCTCCCTCCGTCTTTCTCTCTCTCTCTCTACCCCTCCTCTCACCCCATCTTTCTCTCTCTCTCTCCCTCTCCTCTCCCCGCATCTTTCTCTCTCTCTCCCTCTCCTCTCCCTCCATCTTTCTCTCTCTCTCTCTCCCTACACCCTCCATCTTTCTCTCTCTTTAAAAGCTCCCTCGCCCGTCTTGTGACTTTCTTTCTTTAGTCACGAGGATGTGAGATCTGCACCATCGCGAGAGCAGACTCCTCGGCTAACGCCCAGCCTCGAGCCTTTTTCCGTTCCTCAACCCCGGACTGTACTCGGTGCCTCGCTCCCTCTCTCCCTCTCTCCCTCGCTCCCCACCCCAAGGGCGGCCCCCGGGCCCCCCCCCAAACTCTTCCCAAAACACCCGCCCGCCCCGGAGCTTTGGTTGCGAGAGCTACATCTCTTTACCCGATCGCAGAAGCTGAGAGATCAACATCCCGAGGTGAGTCTCACCTCCGAGGCGGTTAAGAGGGGAATTTACCAGCCGAGGCAGGGGAGGTACGAGGGGCTTCAGATAATGCAGGGGGACCGAGCGGCCAGGGTTCCCTCTACTCGGAGCAGAGACGGCCGGGGGGAGTTTCGGTCGAGGCGTTCAAAATGGGCGACGGGATTTCGGTAGGCGGGAGGCGTCGGGGGGGGGACTAGTTGCCACCGATTTGAGATAATCAGCAGTGCGGGGGCAGAATTTTCTTTCAACTCGGCTGTTAAGACGCAGAGGGCAAATTCAGTTGTGACTTTAAGTGGATAAATACCTGGACAAGTGGGGGCTACGGCGGGAGAGAGGGGGAGGAAAGCGAAGGGGACCAATTGGAGGACTGGTTCAGAGAGCCAGCACGGGCGCGAGGGGCAGAACGGCCTCCCTCCAGCTGAGAATCGAGCTCCTCGAAATGCACCTTCTCGGCAGACGGGGCCCCAGACGTCCAGTCTCGCTGTTGATCCGTCTCTCCCCGCTCTTTGCAATTTTAGCTGGCTGCTTGGCTGCGAGAGGCATCGCGGCTCGGCGTGATCCTCCCCTCGCCCCAATTCTCTCCTCCCCTTCTGCTCCTACCCTCCATCCGTCGCTCTCTCCATCCTCCCCTCACTCCCTCCTTCTCTCTCTCTCTCTCTCCCTCGCCCTGCCCCAGTCTTTCTCTCTCTCTCCCTCTACTCTCCCCATCTTTCTCTCTCTCCCTCTACTCTCTCCCTCCATCTTCTCTCTCTCCCCCTACTCTCCCCATCTTTCTCTCTCTCCCTCTACTCTCCCCCCATCTTTCTCTCTCCCCCCCTACTCTCTCCCTCCATCTTTCTCTCTCTCCCCCTACTCTCCCTCCATCTCTCTCTCTCTCCCTCTACTCTCTCCCCATCTTTCTCTCTCTCTCCCTACTCTCCCCATCTTTCTCTCTCTCCTCATCTTTCTCTCTCTCTCCCCCTACTCTCTCTCCCTCTACTCTCCCCCCATCTTTCTCTCTCTCCCTACTCTCTTCCCATCATTCCCTCTCTCCCCCTACTCTCTTCCCATCATTCCCTCTCTCCCCCTACTCTCTCCCCATCTTTCTCTCTCTCTCCCTACTCTCTCCCTATCTTTCTCTCTCTCTCCCTACTCTCTCCCCATCTTTCTCTCTCTCCCCCTACTCTCTCTCCCTCTACTCTCTCCCCATCTTTCTCTCTCTCCCTACTCTCTTCCCATCATTCCCTCTCTCCCCCTACTCTCTTCCCATCATTCCCTCTCTCCCCCTACTCTCCCCATCTTTCTCTCTCTCCCCCTACTCTCTCCCCATCTTTCTCTCTCTCCCCCTACTCTCTCCCCATCTTTCTCTCTCTCCCCCTACTCTCTCCCCATCTTTCTCTCTCTCCCCCTACTCTCTCCCCATCTTTCTCTCTCTCCCCCTACTCTCTCCCCATCTTTCTCTCTCTCTCCCTACTCTCTCCCCATCTTTCTCTCTCTCCCCCTACTCTCTCCCCATCTTTCTCTCTCTCCCCCTACTCTCTCCCCATCTTTCTCTCTCTCTCCCTACTCTCTCCCCATCTTTCTCTCTCTCCCCCTACTCTCTCCCCATCTTTCTCTCTCTCCCCCTACTCTCTCCCCATCTTTCTCTCTCTCCCAATACTCTCTTCCCATCTTTCTCTCTCTCCCCCTACTCTCTCCCCATCTTTCTCTCTCTCCCCCTACTCTCTCCCCATCTTTCTCTCTCTCTCCCTACTCTCCCCATCTTTCTCTCTCTCCCCCTACTCTCTCCCCATCTTTCTCTCTCTCCCCCTACTCTCTCCCCATCTTTCTCTCTCTCTCCCTACTCTCTCCCCATCTTTCTCTCTCTCCCCCGACTCTCCCCATCTTTCTCTCTCTCCCAATACTCTCTTCCCATCTTTCTCTCTCTCCCCCTACTCTCTCCCCATCTTTCTCTCTCTCTCCCTACTCTCCCCATCTTTCTCTCTCTCCCCCTACTCTCAGACACCCAGAAACAGACACCCAGACACAGACACCCAGACACAAACACCCAGTCACAGACACCCAGACACAAACATCCAGACACAGAAACACAGACACAGACACTCAGACACACAAACACCCAGACACAGACACCCAGTCACACAAACGCCCAGACACACAGACACCCAGACACACAGACACCCAGACACACAAACACCCAGACACACAGACACCCAGACACACAAACACCCAGACACACAGACACCCAGACACACAAACACCCAGACACACAGACACCCAGACACACAAAGACCCAGACACACAGACACCCAGACACACAAACACCCAGACACACAGACACCCAGACACACAGACACCCAGACACCCAGAGACACAAACACCCAGACACACAGACACCCAGACACACAGACACCCAGACACACAAACACCCAGACACACACACACACCCAGACACACAAACACCCAGACACACAGACACCCAGACACACAAACACCCAGACACACAGACACCCAGACACACAAACACCCAGACACACAGACACCCAGACACACAAACACCCAGACACAGACACCCAGACACACAGACACCCAGACACACAAACACCCAGACACAAACACCCAGACACAAACACCCAGACACACAAACACCCAGACACACAAACACCCAGACACACAGACACCCAGACACACAAACACCCAGACACACAAAGACCCAGACACACAAACACCCAGACACACAGACACCCAGACACACAGACACCCAGACACACAAACACCCAGACACACAAACACCCAGACACACAAAGACCCAGACACACAAACACCCAGACACACAGACACCCAGACACACAGACACCCAGACACACAAAGACCCAGACACACAAAGACCCAGACACACAAACACCCAGACACAGACACCCAGACACACAAACACCCAGACACAGACACCCAGACACAGACCCCCAGACACAACGATTAAAATTTTACCAAATCAAATCTCCAGAACGAGCGAGCTGGAGAATTTAAACGAACGGCGAATTAAAACCTTTTCTCTCTCTCTGACGCCAAAAAGTCTCGAAACATTATTTTTTTGGGGGGGAGTTGCGGAGGGGGGAGGGAAGAATGATTTCCCTCGGAGCCTTGAAACCGTTAAAATTAAATTAATTTTGCGCGCCGAGCGTTCGACAACCTTTATTTTTTTTCCCAACCGTTAAGAAGTTCACCAGACGGACTTTTTCTTTCGTTTGTCAAAACCACGATCGTCGCGAATCATCAGTTTTCGAACGCCCGCGGTCGATTTGAGTCTCCGTCGAGGCGAGAGGGAGCTTTCAGCCGAGTTAAAGAGACAGTCCTGAGGCTCCTTTTTACGCGGAGGGCGTTAAATCAGCCGCCCCGGGCCGGCCGCACGAGGAGAGGTCAGGACAGGCGAGACAAAGCTCGACCGCGGAGGTATCTCCTCTCGAGACCTCGGGACGCTTTGCGCGGCCAATCTCTAGGCTCCTGTCCGCGCGCGGCCAGATCCCGCAGACGGAGACCGAGGGCGAGCCGAGGAAGTTCTTTCTTTAACCCAGCGAGCTGTGACGGCGGAGGCGCCCCGAGAGATTAAGCGGTCGTAATATATCACAACGGTCGCAAGGGCGAGCCCGGAGGTCAAACCGCGACCTCCGGGCTCGCCCGCCCGATAATGACGCAGACATAAAATAAAAAAGCCCCCCGGCTGCGCCTTCCTGCGTTCAACTCACTCTTCCCCCTCCGAGCGTTCGCGAACTCGCTGCTGTTCGACTGCATGGGGCCTCGTCTGCCAATTTAATTCCCCAGTTCAAGAAATCGAAACCTTCTAGCCCCAGAGGGATGAAATTGAAAAGCAGAGAAGTTCTGTTAAACTTGTCTAGAACCTGGGTTAGACCACACTTGGAGCACTGTGCGCAGTTCTGGTCTCCATATACCTGGGTTAGACCACACTTGGAGCACTGTGCATAGTTCTGGTCTCCATATACCTGGGTTAGACCACACTTGGAGCACTGTGCACAGTTCTGGTCTCCATATACCTGGGTTAGACCACACTTGGAGCACTGTGCACAGTTCTGGTCTCCATATACCTTGGTTGGACCACACTTGGAGCACTGTGCGCAGTTCTGGTCTCCAAAAACCTGGGTTAGACCACACTTGGAGCACTGTGCACAGTTCTGGTCTCCATATACCTTGGTTAGACCACACTCGGAGCACTGTGCACAGTTCTGGTCTCCATATACCTTGGTTAGACCACACTTGGAGCACTGTGCACAGTTCTGGTCTCCATATACCTTGGTTAGACCACACTTGGAGCACCGAGCACAGTTCTGGTCTCCATATACCTTGGTTAGACCACACTTGGAGCACTGTGCACAGTTCTGGTCTCCATATACCTTGGTTAGACCACACTCGGAGCACTGAGCACAGTTCTGGTCTCCATATACCTTGGTTAGACCACACTCGGAGCACTGTGCACAGTTCTGGACTCCATATACCTTGGTTAGACCACACTTGGAGCACTGTGCACAGTTCTGGTCTCCATATACCTTGGTTAGACCACACTTGGAGCACTGTGCACAGTTCTGGTCTCCATATACCTTGGTTAGACCACACTTGGAGCACTGTGCACAGTTCTGGTCTCCATATTATAAGAAGGATATAGAGGCACTGGAGAAGGTACAAAGAAAGATTTACAAGGATGACACCAGAACTGAGAGGTTTCTAACTATCAGGAAAGACTGAACAGACTGGGGCTCTTTTCTCTAGAACAGAGAAGACTGAGGGGTGACCTGATGGAGGTCTTTAAGATCATGAAAGGGTTCGATAGGGTAGACGTAGAGAAGATGTCTCCACTTGTGGGGGGAGAGACCAGAACTAGGGGGGGGGCCATAAATATAAGAGAGTCACCAATAAATCCAATCGGGGAATTCAGGAGAACCTTCTTTCCCCAGAGAGCGGTGGGAATGTGGAACTCGCTCCCACAAGGAGTAGTCGAGGGGAATAGTGGAGATGGATTTAAGGGGGGAAGCTGGATAGACACATGAGGGAGAAAGGAACGGAAGGAGAGGGGGAGAGGGGGAGATGGAGTCGGGGAGGGAGGAGGCTCGTGTGGAGCAGAAACACCAGCATGGAGCACGATGGGCCGAACGGCCTGTTTCATCGCTGTAAAATTCAACATTATTCGATGTAAATCTCGAAGGAGTGACTAACACAGAATTAAATTCCCTGCCTGAGCAAGAAGTGAGGAAGCCTTGCAGACGGAGGACAAATTTATGCGCCCGTCTCTCTCTCTCTTTGTACTTTCTTTGGGTCTGATTTGGAGAGAGCAAAGATCCCCGCAGCCCGTTTGCCCGGGAGAGAGTTCAAACTCTCGATAAGTTCCGGAACCTCGACCCGCCTTTCCAAATCCCCCCCAGCCCCGGCCCCGCTCCCCCGCGGACTCCTCGTTCGACGAGGGATTTGTCGGAAAGCGACCGCCCCACCCGGTCGAATAGCCCCACCGCCCGTGCTACGGTGTCGCTGGAGAGAGAGAGAGAGAGCACACCTTCGAAACCGCAACAGCAACGGCCGCCTTTAACGCTGTAGAAACGTCTCAGGAGCGTAAATCAGACTCTCTCCCCTCCGTCCCATTCCACATCGCCCCCCGCGCCCCTCCCTCCCCTCAGTCCCATTCCCCATCGCCCCCTGTGCCCCCTCTCTCCCCTCGGTCCCATTCCCCATCGCCCCCCGTGCCCCCTCTCTCCCCTCGGTCCCATTCCCCATCGCCCCCTGCGCCCCCTCTCTCCCCTCCGTCCCATTCCCCATCGCCCCCTGCGCCCCTCTCTCCCCTCCGTCCCATTCCCCATCGCCCACTGCGCCCCTCCCTCCCCTCAGTCCCATTCCCCATCGCCCCCTGTGCCCCCTCTCTCCCCTCGGTCCCATTCCCCATCGCCCCCCGCGCCCCTCCCTCCCCTCAGTCCCATTCCCCATCGCCCCCTGTGCCCCTCTCTCCCCTCGGTCCCATTCCCCATCGCCCCCTGCACCCCCTCTCTCCCCTCCGTCCCATTCCCCATCGCCCCCTGCGCCCCTCTCTCCCCTCAGTCCCATTCCCCATCGCCCCCTGCGCCCCTCTCTCCCCTCCGTCCCATTCCCCATCGCCCCCTGCGCCCCTCTCTCCCCTCCGTCCCATTCCCCATCGCCCCCTGCGCCCCTCTCTCCCCTCCGTCCCATTCCCCATCGGCCCCTGCGCCCCTCTCTCCCCTCCGTCCCATTCCCCATCGCCCCCTGTGCCCCTCTCTCCCCTCAGTCCCATTCCCCATCGCCCCCTGCGCCCCTCTCTCCCCTCCGTCCCATTCCCCATCGCCCCCTGTGCCCCTCTCTCCCCTCAGTCCCATTCCCCATCGCCCCCTGTGCAGAGGGGTCGGAGACAGATTAAGCGAGTGGGAACCTGGAACTCTCTCCCCCCCGAAAGGTTCTTGAGGCCCGTGGGGTGGGTGGAGGGGTCAGTTGATATTCTCAAGACTGAGAGCGATAGATTTTTGTTGTGGTGAAGGGGATGAAGGGTCCCATGACCAAAGGCGGGCAGATGGAGTTAGGATACAGGCCAATGGTGGGCTGATTGAATGGGGGAACGGGCTCGAGGGGCTGAATGGCCTCCCTCCTGATCCTAAGTAACAGGCTCGAGAACGGGCCTAATCCTGTTCCTATAGTAACAGGCCCGAGGGGCTGAATGGCCTCCTTCTGTTCCTGTGTAACAGGCTCGAGAACGGGCCAAATCCTGTTCCTATAGTAACAGTCTCGAGGGGCTGAATGGCCTCCCTCCTGATCCTAAGTAACATGCTCGAGAACGGGCCTAATCCTGTTCCTATAGTAACAGGCCCGAGGGGCTGAATGGCCTCCTTCTGTTCCTGTGTAACAGGCTCGAGAACGGGCCAAATCCTGTTCCTATAGTAACAGTCTCGAGGGGCTGAATGGCCTCCCTCCTGATCCTAAGTAACAGGCTCGAGAACGGGCCTAATCCTGTTCGTATAGTAACAGGCCCGAGGGGCTGAATGGCCTCCTTCTGTTCCTGTGTAACAGGCTCGAGAACGGGCCTCCTCCTGTTCCTATAGTAACAGGCCCGAGGGGCTGAATGGCCTCCCTCCTGATCCTAAGTAACATGCTCGAGAACGGGCCTAATCCTGTTCCTATAGTAACAGGCCCGAGGGGCTGAATGGCCTCCTTCTGTTCCTGTGTAACAGGCTCGAGAACGGGCCAAATCCTGTTCCTATAGTAACAGTCTCGAGGGGCTGAATGGCCTCCCTCCTGATCCTAAGTAACATGCTCGAGAACGGGCCTAATCCTGTTCCTATAGTAACAGGCCCGAGGGGCTGAATGGCCTCCTTCTGTTCCTGTGTAACAGGCTCGAGAACGGGCCAAATCCTGTTCCTATAGTAACAGTCTCGAGGGGCTGAATGGCCTCCTCCTGATCCGAAGTAACAGGCTCGAGAACGGGCCTAATCCTGTTCCTATAGTAACAGTCTCGAGGGGCTGAATGGCCTCCTCCTGATCCGAAGTAACAGGCTCGAGAACGGGCCTAATCCTGTTCCTATAGTAACAGGCTCGAGGGGCTGAATGGCCTCCCTCCTGATCCTAAGTAACAGGCTCGAGAACGGGCCTAATCCTGTTCCTATAGTAACAGGCCCGAGGGGCTGAATGGCCTCCTCCTGTCCCTGCCTTTCTCCGGCGGGTAAAATTCACTCCCGTTTCCTTTCCAAAAGCCAGCGGCTGGCAGGAAGAGGAGAAAGAGAGCAAGCAGCGATAATTAAACTCCGCGGGATTAAAGGGTGCACACAAAATGGGCTCGGGGACAGAAAGCAGAGAGGAGAGGTGAGCGCTCGTTTCTCAGACTGGAGGGAAGTTCACAGTGGGTGTTCCCCGGGGGGGTCAGTATTAGGACCGCTGCTCTTTTTGAGATATATTAATGACTTGGGAATAGAGGGCACAATTTCAAAGTTCGCAGACGACACGAAACTCGGGAACGAAGCAAACAGTGAGGAGGACAGTGACGGACTTTAGTGGGACGGAGACAGACTGGGGAAACGGGGGGACACGCGGGGGCAGATTAAATTTAACGCAGAGAGAAGTGCGAAGTGATTTATCTCGGTGGGAGGAACGAGGAGAGGCGAAATAAACTCGAGGGGACAATTTTAACGGGGGTGCAGGGACAGAGAGAGCCGGGGGGTGTGTACACAAATCTTTGAAGGGGGCAGGAGAGCTCGAGAAGGCCGTTAATAAAGCAGACGGGGATCCTGGTCTTTATTAATAGAGGCACAAAAAGCAAGGAGGTGATGCTGAACCCTTTATAAAACACTGGGGTTAGACCCCAACTGGAGAATCGGGTCCAATTCTGGGGGCCGCACTTCAGGAAGGAGGGCGAGACCCTCGGAGAGGGGGCGGAGGAGATTTACCAGAACGGTCCCCGGTCGGGGGGACGAGGGTCAACGTGGAGAGACTGGGGTCGTTGTCAGAGGCAGAGAAGGTTAAGAGGGGGGACTCGATCGAGGGGTTCGCAATCACGAGGGGGTTTCGACAGAGTCAGTGAGGAGGGAGTGTTTCCCCAGTGGGGCAGGAGGGTCGGTCACCAGAGGACACAGATTCCTCGTCTCTCTCTCTCTCTCTCTCACTCCCTCTCCCTCTCTCTCTCTCTCTCCCTCCCTCTCTCCCTCTCCCTATCCCTCTCTCTCCCTCCCTC
>NW_027138648.1:32500-39722 GCF_035084215.1 Heptranchias perlo
AGACTGGAATCTAATCGAGGGGTTCGGGGGGTTTATATATAGAATAACAGATACCCGGGAGTGAGTTACAGACTGGAATCTAATCGAGGGGTTCGGGGGGAGTTTATATATAGAATAACAGATACCCGGGAGTGAGTTACAGACTGGAATCTAATCGAGGGGTTCGGGGGGGTTTATATATAGAATAACAGATACCCGGGAGTGAGTTACAGGCTGGAATCTAATCGAGGGGTTTGGGGGGTTTATATATAGAATAACAGATACCCGGGAGTGAGTTACAGGCTGGAATCTAATCGAGGGGTTCGGGGGGTTTATATATAGAATAACAGATACCCGGGAGTGAGTCACAGACTGGAATCTAATCGAGGGGTTCGGGGGTTTAAAAATAGAATAACAGATACCCGGGAGTGAGTTACAGACTGGAATCTAATCGAGGGGTTCGGGGGGTTTATATATAGAATAACAGACACCCGGGAGTGAGTTACAGACTGGAATCTAATCGAGGGGTTCGGGGGGTTTAAATATAGAATAACAGATACCCGGGAGTGAGTTACAGACTGGAATCTAATCGAGGGGTTCGGGGGGGTTTATATATAGAATAACAGATACCCGGGAGTGAGTTACAGACTGGAATCTAATCGAGGGGTTCGGGGGGTTTATATATGGAATAACAGATACCCCGGGAGTGAGTTACAGGCTGGAATCTAATCGAGGGGTTCGGGGGGTTTATATATAGAATAACAGATACCCGGGAGTGAGTTACAGACTGGAATCTAATCGAGGGGTTCGGGGGGTTTATATATAGAATAACAGATACCCGGGAGTGAGTTACAGACTGGAATCTAATCGAGGGGTTTGGGGGTTTATATATAGAATAACAGATACCCGGGAGTGAGTTACAGACTGGAATCTAATCGAGGGGTTCGGGGGGGTTTATATATAGAATAACAGATACCCAGGAGTGAGTTACAGACTGGAATCTAATCGAGGGGTTCGGGGGTTTATATATAGAATAACAGATACCCGGGAGTGAGTTACAGACTGGAATCTAATCGAGGGGTTCGGGGGGGTTTATATATAGAATAACAGATACCCCGGGAGTGAGTTACAGACTGGAATCTAATCGAGGGGTTCGGGGGGGTTTATATATAGAATAACAGATACCCGGGAGTGAGTTACAGACTGGAATCTAATCGAGGGGTTCGGGGGGGTTTATATATAGAATAACAGATACCCCGGGAGTGAGTTACAGACTGGAATCTAATCGAGGGGTTCGGGGGGTTTATATATAGAATAACAGATACCCGGGAGTGAGTTACAGACTGGAATCTAATCGAGGGATTCGGATTTGGTTTATCACTGATTCACAGCCTGTCAGAAACTGATTTCTGCAAACGTTTTCCGAGGCATGAACTGCTGAATTCAGCTTGGTTGGAAACTTTCGAGATCTTATCTGCAGATCAAGTCACAGGGCACAATTGCAAAATTTGCAGATGACACAAAACTTGGAAGGGTGGTGAACAGTGAGGAGAATAGCGAGAGACCTCAAGAGGATATAGACAGGCTGGTGGAACGGGCGGACACGTGGCAGATGAAATTTAACCCAGAAAAATGCGAGGCGATACATTTCGGTAGGAAGAATGAGGAGAGGCAATATAAACTCGAGGGCACAGCTCTAAAAGCGGTACAGGAACAGAGAGATCTGGGGGTATATGTCCACAAATCGTTGAAGGTGGCAGGGCAGGTTGAGAAAGTGGTTAAAAAAGCATACGGGGCTTTATAAAAGCAAGGAAGTCTTGATAGACCTTTTATAAAACACTTGTTCAGCCACAACTGGGGTATTGTGTCCAGTTCTGGGCACCGGACTTTAGGAAGGATGTCAAGGCCCTTAGAGAGGGTGCAGAGGAGATCTACCAGAATGGTTCCAGGGATGAGGGACTTTAGTTACCTGGACAGACTGGAGGAACTGGGGTTGTCCTCCTCGGGACAGAGACGGTCGCGAGGAGATTTGATCGAGGGGGTCAAGATCAGGAAGGGTCCAGACAGAGTAGATGGAGAGAAACTGCTCCCATTGGCGGAAGGGTCAAGAACCAGAGGGACACGGATTTAAGGTGATTGGCAAAAGGACCAAAGGCGACATGAGGAAAATCTTTTTTACCCAGCGAGCGGTCGGGATCTGGGATGGACTTCCCGAGGGGGCGGTGGAGGCAGATTCAATCATGGCCTTCAAAAGGCAACTGGATGGACACTTGAAAAGGCAAAGAATTTGCTCGATGGGCAGAACGGCCTTCTCCCGCGCTGCAAACCGTTCTACGATGCTCTCTGATTCGAAACAGCTCCGCACCCATCTCATATCTGGGCCAAAGCCATTCTGGACTTGACCTCCACAGAGGCGGGGTGGGAGGTGGGGGGGGGGGGGGGGGTGAAAGGTCATCGTCTGACCGCCCGACCCCGTCAGAGAGAGAGAGAGAGAGAGAGCGAGGAACCGCCCGCGTACTCCTCCGTGGAGCGGCCGAGGCCACTCGAACGGATTCCTTGAACGGGGAGCACGTGAGGGAGAAAGGGATAGGAGGGTATGGTGAGAGGGGGAGATGGAGTAGGGGGAGGGAGGAGTCTCGTGTGGGGCATAAAGGCCGGCATGGACCTGCGGGGCCGAATGGCCTGTTTTCGTGCTGTAACCTTCCTTGTTTAACAATTAAAGGTGGACATTACCACAATATGGTGAGTTCCATCGAGTCCACAGCACAGAAACAGGCCATTCGGCCCATCATGCTCCATGCTGGTGTTTCTGCTCCACACGAGCCTCCTCCCTCCCCTACTCCATCTCCCCCTCTCCTTCCATTCCTTTCTACCTCATGTGTCTATTCAGCTTCCCCCCCCCTTAAATCCATCTCCACTATTCCCCTCGACTACTCCTCGAGGGACCGAGTTCCACATTCCCACCGCTCTCTGGGGAAAGAAGGTTCTCCTGAATTCCCCGATTGGGTTTATTGGTGACTCTCTTATATTTATGGCCCCCCCCCCTAGTTCTGGTCTCTCCCCCACAAGTGGAAATATCTTCTCTACGTCTACCCTATCGAACCCTTTCATAATCTTAAAGACCTCCATCAGGTCACCCCTCAGTCTTCTCCGTTCTGGAGAAAAGAGCCCCAGTCTGTTCAGTCTTTCCTGATAGTTAGAAACCTCTCAGTTCTGGTGTCATCCTTGCAAATCTATTTTGCACCTTCTCCAATGCCTCTATATCCTTTCTATAATATGGAGACAGAACTGTGCACAGTGCTCCAAGTGTGGTCTAACCCAGGTATATGGAGACCAGAACTGTGCACAGTGCTCCAAGTGTGGTCTAACCGAGGTATATGTAGACCAGAACTGTGCACAGTGCTCCAAGTGTGGTCTAACCGAGGTATATGTAGACCAGAACTGTGCACAGTGCTCCAAGTGTGGTCTAACCAAGGTATATGGAGACCAGAACTGTGCACAGTGCTCCAAGTGTGGTCTAACCAAGGTATATGGAGACCAGAACTGTGCACAGTGCTCCAAGTGTGGTCTAACCAAGGTATATGGAGACCAGAACTGTGCACAGTGCTCCGAGTGTGATCTAACCAAGGTATATGGAGACCAGAACTGTGCACAGTGCTCCAAGTGTGGTCTAACCAAGGTATATGGAGACCAGAACTGCGCACAGTGCTCCAAGTGTGGTGTAACCAAGCTATATGGAGACCAGAACTGCGCACAGTGCTCCGAGGGTGGTCCAACCAAGGTATATGGAGACCAGAACTGTGCACGGTGCTCCAAGTGTGATCTAACCAAGGTATATGTAGACCAGAACTGTGCACAGTGCTCCAAGTGTTGTCTAACCAAGGTATATGGAGACCAGAACTGTGCACAGTGCTCCGAGTGTGGTCTACCCAAGGTATATGGAGACCAGAACTGTGCACAGTGCTCCAAGTGTGGTGTAACCAAGCTATATGGAGACCAGAACTGCGCACAGTGCTCCGAGGGTGGTCTAACCAAGGTATATGGAGACCAGAACTGTGCACGGTGCTCCAAGTGTGGTCTAACCAAGGTATATGGAGACCAGAACTGCGCACAGTGCTCCAAGTGTGGTGTAACCAAGCTATATGGAGACCAGAACTGCGCACAGTGCTCCGAGTGTGGTCTAACCAAGGTATATGGAGACCAGAACTGAGCACAGTGCTCCAAGTGTGGTCTAACCAAGGTTCTGTACAAGTTTAACATAACTTCTCTGCTTTTCAATTCTATCCCTCTGGGAAGGAACCCCAGAGCGTGATTAGCTCATTCTTAGTGGCCTGATTAACCTGCGTGACTACTTTCCGAACAACGTAAAGAGTAGGCAAACTCCGTCTGCCGTTAGTGGACTTAAGGGGCAGCCTGACTAACCCTTTCCTTTGCACGCTGAGACGATTTGCACCCGTCTGCCTGGACGGAAAAGATCTGCGCGACGGCCGAGCGTCGAGGGCCAATATCGCACCTGCCAACAAAAGGTTCCCGCTCAAAACGGTGGGCACGGGGTCGTGTCACAAAATGGCGGCCGCGCTTGCTGTCGTCGTGCTTAACGGTCGACTGGTCGCTCTTCAGGAATCGCCCTGCGATACCGCGGAGGAGAAGGCCTTTCGGCCCATCGTGCCTGTGCTAGCTCTTCGACAGAGCTCTCCGATTAGTCCTGCTCTTCCCCCCCCCCGTCGTTGCTCTTCGATTATTCGTCCAACCGCCCTTTCGAAAGTCACCGTTGAATCTCATCCCTTCCAGGCAGCGCGTTCCAGACCGTAACAGCTCCCTGCTTGAAACATTTCCCCCTCATCTCCTTCCTCCTCTGGCTCTTTTCCCAGATTATCAACCCTCCTGCCCCACTGGGAAACAGCCCCTCCTTATTGACTCTCCCTCGTGATTGTGAACGCCTCGATCGAGTCCCCCCTCTTAACCTTCTCCGCTCTGAGAACGACCCAGTCTCTCCACGTTAACTGAAGACCCTCGTCCCCCCCCCGACCGGGGACCGTTCTGGTAAATCTCCTCCGCCCCCTCTCCGAGGGTCTCGAAGTCCTTCCTAAAGTGCGGCCCCCAGAATTGGACCTGATTCTCCAGTTGGCGTCCAGCCCAGATTTAGCAGGACTTCCTGTTTGCACGTCTCCTGGAATGTCAAAATCCTTTCCGATTCGTCTTCGCAGAAGGACAAAGTCATCTCTCGGGAGTACAAGGTTCCGCCTACCAGGAAAAGAGGGAATCTGGACGCCACAAAATGGCCATTATCAGAAGACTATCTCTGAAGATGCTCCTTGTTCTAACGTCCCTGCAACATGGTAGGACTTTATTCAGAACGGAGACATGCTCGTAGCTCCCAACAATTGTCAGGCCCAGATATGGCCCCCCCACATCCCAACTCTCCCCTCCTCCTGTACCTACCCTGGAGTGTTTGATGGGACAGTGTAGAGGGAGCTTTACTCTGTATCTAACCCTGTACCTGCCCTGGAGTGTTTGACGGGACAGTGTAGAGGGATCTTTACTCTGTATCTAACCCTGTACCTGCCCTGGGAGTGTTTGATGGGACAGTGTAGAGGGAGCTTTACTCTGTATCTAACCCTTTACCTGCCCTGGGAGTGTTTGACGGGACAGTGTAGAGGGAGCTTTACTCTGTATCTAACCCTGTACCTGCCCTGGGAGTGTTTGACGGGACAGTGTAGAGGAGCTTTACTCTGTATCTAACCCTGTACCTGACCCTGGGAGTGTTTGACGGGACAGTGTAGAGGGAGCTTTACTCTGTATCTAACCCTGTACCTGACCCTGGGAGTGTTTGATGGGACGGTGTAGAGGGAGCTTTACTCTGTATCTAACCCTGTACCTGCCCTGGGAGTGTTTGATGGGACGGTGTAGAGGGAGCTTTACTCTGTATCTAACCCTGTACCTGACCCTGGGAGTGTTTGATGGGACGGTGTAGAGGGAGCTTTACTCTGTATCTAACCCTGTACCTGCCCTGGGAGTGTTTGATGGGACAGTGTAGAGGGAGCTTTACTCTGTATCTAACCCTGTACCTGCCCTGGGAGTGTTTGATGGGACAGTGTAGAGGGAGCTTTACTCTGTATCTAACCCTGTACCTGCCCTGGGAGTGTTTGATGGGACAGTGTAGAGGGAGCTTTACTCTGTATCTAACCCTGTACCTGCCCTGGGAGTGTTTGATGGGACAGTGTAGAGGGAGCTTTACTCTGTATCTAACCCTGTACCTGACCTGGGAGTGTTTGATGGGACAGTGTAGAGGGAGCTTTACTCTGTATCTAACCCTGTACCTGCCCCTGGGAGTGTTTGATGGGACAGTGTAGAGGAGCTTTACTCTGTATCTAACCCTGTACCTGCCCTGGGAGTGTTTGATGGGACAGTGTGGAGGGAGCTTTACTCTGTATCTGACCCTGTACCTGCCCTGGGAGTGTTTGATGAGACAGTGTAGAGGGAGCTTTACTCTGTATCTAACCCTGTACCTGACCCTGGGAGTGTTTGACGGGACAGTGTAGAGGGAGCTTTACTCTGTATCTAACCCTGTACCTGACCCTGGGAGTGTTTGACGGGACAGTGTAGAGGGAGCTTTACTCTGTATCTAACCCTGTACCTGCCCTGGGAGTGTTTGATGGGACAGTGTAGAGGGAGCTTTACTCTGTATCTAACCCTGTACCTGCCCTGGGAGTGTTTGATGGGACAGTGTAGAGGGAGCTTTACTCTGTATCTAACCCTGTACCTGCCCCTGGGAGTGTTTGACGGGACAGTGTAGAGGGAGCTTTACTCTGTATCTAACCCTGTACCTGCCCTGGGAGTGTTTGACGGGACAGTGTAGAGGGAGCTTTACTCTGTATCTAACCCTGTACCTGCCCCTGGGAGTGTTTGATGGGACAGTGCAGAGGGAGCTTTACTCTGTATCTAACCCTGTACCTGCCCTGGGAGGGATTACTCCTTGTATGTTTGACACTCTGAAGAGGCTGTGATTTTAAATGTGACCTGTCCCCGTATTATGGTCTGTCCATTTTACGCTGCGTTGTTGTCAAGGGTCCAAAGTGTGGAGATCTCCAACTGGGATTGCCTCAGATCGGAATAAACTTACGACAGAATGAGTGTCTGGGAGACACTAATGAATCTTTCTCTGTTCACACAACATGCTCCTCCTTCCCCTCGTCCCCCTCCTACTCCGCTCTCTCTCTCTCCTCTCCTGCTCTTCATTCTA
>NW_027138649.1:7500-15000 GCF_035084215.1 Heptranchias perlo
TCAGACTGACAAAGAGTTCGAAAATTGCCGCCTGATGTAGCTTTAAATGCTGACAGGTGACTTCCGAGTGCTCTTGTAAAGGTCTCCGCTTTGAAATTGAGAGCCTTTTGCCAAGTGTCCACTTTTTCAGGCACTCTTAAAGTGCACCTGGGCTGTCAGAGAAAGCTCTGAAAATCGTGTTCTCGAAAATCTCCGGGTACCCGACCAATCCCTAGGTGCCCGAATGACAAGTGTCAATTCGGCAGGACGGCCTCCCACCTCCGGCCGCAGATGCGTCACTAAATCCCCGCAACGGGGGCTTTCTCATTTCGGCATAGGGGCTTCCGCGGCCAACTCATTAACCTGTGCTCGGACTTTTTGTGCCACAAGTGCAAGGGACCGTTTGCCGGCAGCTACTCGCACCCCCCCGCCCAGGGGGGGAATCCTCTGACCGGAGATCCGAAACGCCGGCCGAATCCATCCCCGTCGGACTTCCGAAGGGGTTCCCTCGACCGACTGACTTCCGAACTCCTTTCTGGGCTTAAACGGGTGGAATTCGGACCCTCTCGCAAGGGAGCCGAAGCCCGCCAGCCCCGGGAGGCCTCGGGGCCGCCGTTTTCAAGCCCGACCAAAAAACCCGAAAAATGGGGAAAAATGGGAAAAATTCCCACTCCCAAAAGGCTTAAAAGTCGGTTGGGCGGCAGCCCGGGTCGGTCTCTGCAGACCTGGAGGCGCTGGACACAAGTCTGGTAAACAGGCTAAGTCTCGACATGCCACCTCTTACTATCCTGCAGGTACCCCGCCAATCCCCCCGGAACCGGCTGGCAATTGGCGAATCAGCGGGACGAATTTGAATTCGTGACCGACTTTCTGACACCGAATCGCCGCAAACGCGTTTCGATTTTTCGGCTTCGGTACCTCCCATCAGACTTTGACTGGCCATATCTCCGGACTCACGTGTCGCAGCCGGGACCTTCAGGCACCGTTCGACGCGTCTACCCCTGCCCCGTCGAATGGCGCCCCTCGCGGTGTGGTCCGATTTCCGCATTTTGGTCAGATTTGCCTCCAAAATTTTCAGATTGAGTTGACGAATGCCCCCTACGGGGTAACCTCTTGCCCTTTCGGACCTGGTCCCTGTGACTTAATTTCCGCCTTTTGCTCAATCGTTTCCCCATTTATAATTAATTTTAAAAATCGGGTTACTCAGTTCTGGTTTACCAGTTCCCTCTTCGGACTTAGTTTTTGGTTAATCATTTCCGGTTCACCAGTTCCCGTTTTGGACTTAGTCTCTGCGGGCCGTTTCTCATCTTTTGGTTCATCAGTTCCCCTCTTTTAATAATTTTTTGGCTGCTTTCGTTTGATCATTTCCCTGCCTTCTGGGTAACTTTTCCACCTTAGGACTTCATCGCCGCACATTGTTTTCGACTTCTGGTTGATCATTTCACCCCTTTTAATCATTTTTGTAACTTTTGGTTAACCATTTCACCCAGCTTCTGGTTAACCATTTCCCCTTTGGGACTTAGTCTGTGAGCATTCTTTTGGGATTCTGGTTAACCATTTGCCAATTTTTAAAAAATGTTGCCACTTTTGTTTAATGCTTTCTGGTCAACCTTTCCCTCTTTCAGACTTCACCGCGGCACATTGCTTCAGCCTCCTGGTTAATCATTTCACCCCTTTTAATCATTTTTGCAACTTTTGGTTAACCATTTCCCCCAGCTTCTGGTTAACCATTTCCCCTTTGGGACTTGGTCTCTGAGCATTCTTTTGGGATTCTGGTTAACCATTTGCCACTTTTTAAAAAATGTTGCCGCTTTTGTTTAATGCTTTCCCTGCTTTCTGGTCAACCTTTTCCCCTTTAGGACTTCACCGCGGCACATTGCTTTAGCCTCCTGGTTAATCATTTCACCCCTTTTAATCATTTTTGCAACTTTTGGTTAACCATTTCCCCCAGCTTCTGGTTAACCATTTCCCCTTTGGGACTTAGTCTCTGAGCATTCTTTTGGGATTCTGGTTAACCATTTGCCAATTATTTTAAAATGTTGCCACTTTTGTTTAATGCTTTCTGGTCAACCTTTCCCTCTTTCAGACTTCACCGCGGCACATTGCTTTAGCCTCCTGGTTAATCATTTCACCCCTTTTAATCATTTTTGCAACTTTTGGTTAACCATTTCCCCCAGCTTCTGGTTAACCATTTCCCCTTTGGGACTTAGTCTCTGAGCATTCTTTTGGGATTCTGGTTAATCATTTGCCACTTTTTTAAAAATGTTGCCGCTTTTGTTTAATGCTTTCCCTGCTTTGTGGTCAACCTTTTCCCCTTTAGGACTTCACCGCGGCACATTGCTTCAGCCTCCTGGTTAATCATTTCACCCCTTTTAATCATTTTTGCAACTTTTGGTTAACCATTTCCCCCTGCTTCTGGTTAACCATTTCCCCTTTGGGACTTAGTCTCTGAGCATTCTTTTGGGATTCTGGTTAATCATTTGCCAATTTTTAAAAAATGTTGCCGCTTTTGTTTAATGCTTTCCCTGCTTTGTGGTCAACCTTTTCCCCTTTAGGACTTCACCGCGGCACATTGCTTCAGCCTCCTGGTTAATCATTTCACCCCTTTTAATCATTTTTGCAACTTTTGGTTAACCATTTCCCCCAGCTTCTGGTTAACCATTTCCCCTTTGGGACTTAGTCTCTGAGCATTCTTTTGGGATTCTGGTTAACCATTTGCCACTTTTTAAAAAATGTTGCCGCTTTTGTTTAATCGTTTCCCTGCTTTCTGGTCAACCTTTTCCCCTTTCAGACTTCATCGCCGAGCATTGTTGTCGACTTCTGGTTAATCATTTTTCCCCTTTAAATCTTTTTTTGCCACTTTTGGTTAACCATTTCACCCAGCTTCTGGTTAACCATTTGCCCCATTATACTGAATTTTTCCGCTTTGGTTTAATCATTTCCCTGCTTTCTTGTCAACCTTTTACCCTTTAGGACTTCACCGCGGCACATTGCTTCAGCCTCCTGGTTAATCATTCTCTCCCCTTTTAATCCTTTTTCCCACTTTTGGTTCACCAGTTCACCCAGCTTCTGGTTCACCATTTCCCCTTTGGGACTTAAGTCTCTGAGCATTCTTTTGGGATTCTGGTTAACCATTTGCCACTTTTTAAAAAATGTTGCCGCTTTTGTTTAATGCTTTCCCTGCTTTCTGGTCAACCTTTTCCCCTTTAGGACTTCACCGCGGCACATTGCTTTAGCCTCCTGGTTAATCATTTCACCCCTTTTAATCCTTTTTCCCACTTTGGGTTGGACAGTTCACCCAGCTACTGGTTAACCATTTCCCCTTTGGGACTTAAGTCTCTGAGCATTCTTTTGTGATTCTGGTTCACCATTTGTCCCTTTTTAAAAGATATTGCTGCTTTTGATTAAACCTTTCCCTGCTTTGCGGTCGACCTATTCCTCTTTCAGACTTCATCGCCGCACCTTGTTTTCGACATCTGGTTCAACATTTCTCCCCTTTTAATCCTTTTTCCCACTTTTGGTTAAGCAGTTCACCCAGCTTCTGGTTCACCATTTGCCCCTTTTTACTGAATTTTTCTGCTTTTGTTTAATCATTTCCCTGCTTTGCGGTCGACCTATTCCTCTTTCAGACTTCATCGCCGCGCATTGTTTTCGACATCTGGTTAAACATTTCTCCCCTTTTAATCCTTTTTCCCACTTTTGGTTAAGCAGTTCACCCAACTTCTGGTTAACCATTTGCCCCTTCTTACTGAATTTTTCCGCTTTTGTTTAATCATTTCCCTGCTTTATGGTCAACCTTTTCCCCTTTAGGACTTCGCCGCCGCACTTTGCTTTCGCCTTCTGGTTAATCATTTCACAACATTTTAATCCTTTTTCCCACTTTTGGTTAAACAGTTCACCCAGCTTCTGGTTAACCATTTGCCCCTTTGGGACTTAAGTCTCTGAGCATTCTTTTGGGATTCTGGTTCACCATTTGTCCCTTTTTAAAAGATATTGCTGCTTCTGTTTAATCCTTTCCCTGCTTTGCGGTCAACCTTTTCCTCTTTCAGACTTCATCGCCGCGCATTGTTTTCGACATCTGGTTCAACATTTCTCCCCTTTTAATCCTCTTTCCCACTTTTGGTTAAGCAGTTCACCCAACTTCTGGTTCACCACTTGCCCCTTTTTACTGAATTTTTCTGCTTTTGTTTAATCATTTCCCTGCTTTCCGGTCAACCTTTCCCTCTTTCAGACTTAATCGCCGCACATTGTTGTCGACTTCTGGTTGATCAGTTCACCCCTTTTTTATCCTTTTTCCCACTTTGGGTTAAGCAGTTCACCCAGCTACTGGTTAACCATTTCCCCTTTGGGACTTAAGTCTCTGAGCATTCTTTTGGGATTCTGGTAAACCATTTGTCCCTTTTTAAAAAATGCTGCTGCTTTTGTTTAATGCTTGCCCTGCTTTGCGGTCGATCATTTCACCCCTTTTAATCCATTTTTGCCACTTTGGGTTAAACAGTTCACACAACTTCTGGTTCACCATTTCACATTTTGGAACTTTTATTCCCACCATTACTTTGGGCTTCTGGTTCATCATTTCACGCTGTTTTACAAATCTTTGCCGCTTCACTTTTAATCCACAAACCGGGGCTCGCTTTCGGGTGTTGGGGGGGGGGGGGGGGGGTAGCGGGTTTGGGCCGGGCACTCCACATCCCGGTGTGCGACCGGGTTCGTTCTGGTACCGCTCGGTGCCCCTCGTCCTGCTCTTGCCGCGGAAGCAAACCAGACGACCGTCGGTCTCACGCCCGAGGGGAGAGGAGGCGGAAAGCGGTTTGCAGCCTTTCGCTGTACCTCCGGCGGGCAGCGCCGCACCTCCGAGTGCTCGGTACCGTTCGCTGCGCCTCGTCCGGCCGCACGCAGCGAGCCAAACCCGGAGGAAATCGGCCTGTGCCTTCTCGAGATATGGGCCTCCGGGTGGGACGGACAAACCGGGGCCCCGAGCTCGCTTTCGGCGGCCCGGCACTCGACTTCCCGGTGTCCGAACGTGATCCTTCCGGTACCCTTCGGTGCCCCTTGCCCGACTCCAGCTCCCGTGCTGAAGCGGAGTCGGTCGGCCTGACGGCCGCCGAGTTAGCCAGCGGAAAGCGGTGCGCAGCCTTTCGCTTGCAGCTCCGGCGGGCAGCGCCGCACCTCCGGCTGCTCAGTGCCGTCCGCTGCTCCCCTTCCGGCTGCACGCAGCGAACCATACCCGGAGGAAATCGGCCTCGGCCTTCCGGAGATATGGGCCTGCGAGTGGGACCAATAAATCGGTGCACATTTCCGGCTCGGTTTCCGGCCTCGGCACTATCAGTTCACGCCGTCCGACCGACGTCGTTCTGGCACGGTTCCGTTGCTCCTTGATCCGGTCCAGCCACGGTAATCAGCCGAAGATGGTGGGGGGGGGGACACATTGCCCGCCGAGTTAGCCGGAGGAAATCGGCCTCGGACTTCCTCAGATATCAGCCTCCGGGTGGGACAGACAAACCGGGGACCCGAGCACGCTTTCGGCGGCCCGCTGGTCGACTTCCCGGTGTGCGACCGGGTTCGTTCCGGTACCGTTCGCTGCCCCTCGTCCTGCTCTAGCCGCGGAGACAAACCCGACGACCGTCGGTCTCACGCCCGCGGAGGGAGGTGGCGGAAAGTGGTTTGCAGCCTTTCGCTGTACCTCCGGCGGGCAGCGCCCGACCTCCGAGTGCTCGGTACCGTCCGCTGCGCCTGGTCCTGCCGCACACAACGAGCCATACCCGGTGGAAATCGGCCTGTGCCTTCCAGAGATATGGGCCTCCGGGTGGGACGGACAAACCGGGGCCCCGTGCTCGCTTTCGGCGGCCCGCTAGTCGACTTCCCGGTGTGCGACCGGGTTCCTTCCGGTACCGTTCGCTGCCCCTCGTCCTGCTCTAGCCGCGGAAACAAACCCGACGACCGTCGGTCTCACGCCCGCGGAGGGAGGCGGCGGAAAGTGGTTTGCAGCCTTTCGCTGTACCTCCGGCGGGCAGCGCCCGACCTCCGAGTGCTCGGTACCGTCCGCTGCGCCTGGTCCGGCCGCACGCAACGAGCCATACCCGGAGGAAATCGGCCTGTGCCTTCCGGAGATATGGGCCTCCGGGTGGGACGGACAAACCGGGGCCCCGAGCGGTGGCACCCTGCTCGCTTTCGGCGGCCCGGCACTCGACTTCCCGGTGTGCGAACGTCATCGTTCCGGTACCCTTCGGTGCCCCTTGCCCCACTCTAGCTCCGGTGCTAAAGCGGAGTCGGTCGGTCTCACGGACGCCGAGTTAGCAGGCGGAAAGGGGTGCGCAGCCTTTCGCTGTCACTCCGGCGGGCAGCACCGCACCTCCGAGTGCTCGGTACCGAACGCTGCGCCTCCTCCTGCCGCACGCAACGAGCCATACCCGGAGGAAATCGGCCTCGGCGTTCCGGAGTTATCCGCCTCCGAGTGGGCCTGACCAAGCGGGGTGAACTGGAAATCATTAACCAACGTACTTCCATGTTTTCACCCGCAGAGGGCAGCACTCTCTTCTCCGTTTTAAACTGGGCCGACCCGGCTCCGTTTCGAGACCCGGCACTCGACTTCCCGGTGTGCGACCGGGTTCGTTCCGGTACCGTTCGCTGCCCCTCGTCCTGCTCTAGCCGCGGAACTAAACCCGACGACCGTCGGTCTCACGCCCGCGGAGGGAGGCGGCGGAAAGTGGTTTGCAGCCTTTCGCTGTACCTCCGGCGGGCAGCGCCCGACCTCCGAGTGCTCGGTACCGTCCGCTGCGCCTGGTCCGGCCGCACACAACGAGCCATACCCGGAGGAAATCGGCCTGTGCCTTCCGGAGATATGGGCCTCCGGGTGGGACGGACAAACCGGGGCCCCGAGCGGTGGCACCCTGCTCGCTTTCGGCGGCCCGGCACTCGACTTCCCGGTGTGCGAACGTCATCGTTCCGGTACCCTTCGGTGCCCCTTGCCCCACTCTAGCTCCGGTGCTAAAGCGGAGTCGGTCGGTCTCACGGACGCCGAGTTAGCAGGCGGAAAGGGGTGCGCAGCCTTTCGCTGTCACTCCGGCGGGCAGCACCGCACCTCCGAGTGCTCGGTACCGAACGCTGCGCCTCCTCCTGCCGCACGCAACGAGCCATACCCGGAGGAAATCGGCCTCGGCGTTCCGGAGTTATCCGCCTCCGAGTGGGCCTGACCAAGCGGGGTGAACTGGAAATCATTAACCAACGTACTTCCATGTTTTCACCCGCAGAGGGCAGCACTCTCTTCTCCGTTTTAAACTGGGCCGACCCGGCTCCGTTTCGAGACCCGGCACTCGACTTCCCGGTGTGCGACCGGGTTCGTTCCGGTACCGTTCGCTGCCCCTCGTCCTGCTCTAGCCGCGGAACTAAACCCGACGACCGTCGGTCTCACGCCCGCGGAGGGAGGCGGCGGAAAGTGGTTTGCAGCCTTTCGCTGTACCTCCGGCGGGCAGCGCCCGACCTCCGAGTGCTCGGTACCGTCCGCTGCGCCTGGTCCGGCCG
>NW_027138649.1:27500-35000 GCF_035084215.1 Heptranchias perlo
ACTTTTTCAGGCACTCTTAAAGTGCACCTGGGCTGTCAGAGAAAGCTCTGAAAATCGTGTTCTCGAAAATCTCCGGGTACCCGACCAATCCCTAGGTGCCCGAATGACAAGTGTCAATTCGGCAGGACGGCCTCCCACCTCCGGCCGCAGATGCGTCACTAAATCCCCGCAACGGGGGCTTTCTCATTTCGGCATAGGGGCTTCCGCGGCCAACTCATTAACCTGTGCTCGGACTTTTTGTGCCACAAGTGCAAGGGACCGTTTGCCGGCAGCTACTCGCACCCCCCCGCCCAGGGGGGGAATCCTCTGACCGGAGATCCGAAACGCCGGCCGAATCCATCCCCGTCGGACTTCCGAAGGGGTTCCCTCGACCGACTGACTTCCGAACTCCTTTCTGGGCTTAAACGGGTGGAATTCGGACCCTCTCGCAAGGGAGCCGAAGCCCGCCAGCCCCGGGAGGCCTCGGGGCCGCCGTTTTCAAGCCCGACCAAAAAACCCGAAAAATGGGGAAAAATGGGAAAAATTCCCACTCCCAAAAGGCTTAAAAGTCGGTTGGGCGGCAGCCCGGGTCGGTCTCTGCAGACCTGGAGGCGCTGGACACAAGTCTGGTAAACAGGCTAAGTCTCGACATGCCACCTCTTACTATCCTGCAGGTACCTCCGCCAATCCCCCCGGAACCGGCTGGCAATTGGCGAATCAGCGGGACGAATTTGAATTCGTGACCGACTTTCTGACACCGAATCGCCGCAAACGCGTTTCGATTTTTCGGCTTCGGTACCTCCCATCAGACTTTGACTGGCCATATCTCCGGACTCACGTGTCGCAGCCGGGACCTTCAGGCACCGTTCGACGCGTCTACCCCTGCCCCGTCGAATGGCGCCCCTCGCGGTGTGGTCCGATTTCCGCATTTTGGTCAGATTTGCCTCCAAAATTTTCAGATTGAGTTGACGAATGCCCCCTACGGGGTAACCTCTTGCCCTTTCGGACCTGGTCCCTGTGACTTAATTTCCGCCTTTTGCTCAATCGTTTCCCCATTTATAATTAATTTTAAAAATCGGGTTACTCAGTTCTGGTTTACCAGTTCCCTCTTCGGACTTAGTTTTTGGTTAATCATTTCCGGTTCACCAGTTCCCGTTTTGGACTTAGTCTCTGCGGGCCGTTTCTCATCTTTTGGTTCATCAGTTCCCCTCTTTTAATAATTTTTTGGCTGCTTTCGTTTGATCATTTCCCTGCCTTCTGGGTAACTTTTCCACCTTAGGACTTCATCGCCGCACATTGTTTTCGACTTCTGGTTGATCATTTCACCCCTTTTAATCATTTTTGTAACTTTTGGTTAACCATTTCACCCAGCTTCTGGTTAACCATTTCCCCTTTGGGACTTAGTCTGTGAGCATTCTTTTGGGATTCTGGTTAACCATTTGCCAATTTTTAAAAAATGTTGCCACTTTTGTTTAATGCTTTCTGGTCAACCTTTCCCTCTTTCAGACTTCACCGCGGCACATTGCTTCAGCCTCCTGGTTAATCATTTCACCCCTTTTAATCATTTTTGCAACTTTTGGTTAACCATTTCCCCCAGCTTCTGGTTAACCATTTCCCCTTTGGGACTTGGTCTCTGAGCATTCTTTTGGGATTCTGGTTAACCATTTGCCACTTTTTAAAAAATGTTGCCGCTTTTGTTTAATGCTTTCCCTGCTTTCTGGTCAACCTTTTCCCCTTTAGGACTTCACCGCGGCACATTGCTTTAGCCTCCTGGTTAATCATTTCACCCCTTTTAATCATTTTTGCAACTTTTGGTTAACCATTTCCCCCAGCTTCTGGTTAACCATTTCCCCTTTGGGACTTAGTCTCTGAGCATTCTTTTGGGATTCTGGTTAACCATTTGCCAATTATTTTAAAATGTTGCCACTTTTGTTTAATGCTTTCTGGTCAACCTTTCCCTCTTTCAGACTTCACCGCGGCACATTGCTTTAGCCTCCTGGTTAATCATTTCACCCCTTTTAATCATTTTTGCAACTTTTGGTTAACCATTTCCCCCAGCTTCTGGTTAACCATTTCCCCTTTGGGACTTAGTCTCTGAGCATTCTTTTGGGATTCTGGTTAATCATTTGCCACTTTTTTAAAAATGTTGCCGCTTTTGTTTAATGCTTTCCCTGCTTTGTGGTCAACCTTTTCCCCTTTAGGACTTCACCGCGGCACATTGCTTCAGCCTCCTGGTTAATCATTTCACCCCTTTTAATCATTTTTGCAACTTTTGGTTAACCATTTCCCCCTGCTTCTGGTTAACCATTTCCCCTTTGGGACTTAGTCTCTGAGCATTCTTTTGGGATTCTGGTTAATCATTTGCCAATTTTTAAAAAATGTTGCCGCTTTTGTTTAATGCTTTCCCTGCTTTGTGGTCAACCTTTTCCCCTTTAGGACTTCACCGCGGCACATTGCTTCAGCCTCCTGGTTAATCATTTCACCCCTTTTAATCATTTTTGCAACTTTTGGTTAACCATTTCCCCCAGCTTCTGGTTAACCATTTCCCCTTTGGGACTTAGTCTCTGAGCATTCTTTTGGGATTCTGGTTAACCATTTGCCACTTTTTAAAAAATGTTGCCGCTTTTGTTTAATCGTTTCCCTGCTTTCTGGTCAACCTTTTCCCCTTTCAGACTTCATCGCCGAGCATTGTTGTCGACTTCTGGTTAATCATTTTTCCCCTTTAAATCTTTTTTTGCCACTTTTGGTTAACCATTTCACCCAGCTTCTGGTTAACCATTTGCCCCATTATACTGAATTTTTCCGCTTTGGTTTAATCATTTCCCTGCTTTCTTGTCAACCTTTTACCCTTTAGGACTTCACCGCGGCACATTGCTTCAGCCTCCTGGTTAATCATTTCTCCCCTTTTAATCCTTTTTCCCACTTTTGGTTCACCAGTTCACCCAGCTTCTGGTTCACCATTTCCCCTTTGGGACTTAAGTCTCTGAGCATTCTTTTGGGATTCTGGTTAACCATTTGCCACTTTTTAAAAAATGTTGCCGCTTTTGTTTAATGCTTTCCCTGCTTTCTGGTCAACCTTTTCCCCTTTAGGACTTCACCGCGGCACATTGCTTTAGCCTCCTGGTTAATCATTTCACCCCTTTTAATCCTTTTTCCCACTTTGGGTTGGACAGTTCACCCAGCTACTGGTTAACCATTTCCCCTTTGGGACTTAAGTCTCTGAGCATTCTTTTGTGATTCTGGTTCACCATTTGTCCCTTTTTAAAAGATATTGCTGCTTTTGATTAAACCTTTCCCTGCTTTGCGGTCGACCTATTCCTCTTTCAGACTTCATCGCCGCACCTTGTTTTCGACATCTGGTTCAACATTTCTCCCCTTTTAATCCTTTTTCCCACTTTTGGTTAAGCAGTTCACCCAGCTTCTGGTTCACCATTTGCCCCTTTTTACTGAATTTTTCTGCTTTTGTTTAATCATTTCCCTGCTTTGCGGTCGACCTATTCCTCTTTCAGACTTCATCGCCGCGCATTGTTTTCGACATCTGGTTAAACATTTCTCCCCTTTTAATCCTTTTTCCCACTTTTGGTTAAGCAGTTCACCCAACTTCTGGTTAACCATTTGCCCCTTCTTACTGAATTTTTCCGCTTTTGTTTAATCATTTCCCTGCTTTATGGTCAACCTTTTCCCCTTTAGGACTTCGCCGCCGCACTTTGCTTTCGCCTTCTGGTTAATCATTTCACAACATTTTAATCCTTTTTCCCACTTTTGGTTAAACAGTTCACCCAGCTTCTGGTTAACCATTTGCCCCTTTGGGACTTAAGTCTCTGAGCATTCTTTTGGGATTCTGGTTCACCATTTGTCCCTTTTTAAAAGATATTGCTGCTTCTGTTTAATCCTTTCCCTGCTTTGCGGTCAACCTTTTCCTCTTTCAGACTTCATCGCCGCGCATTGTTTTCGACATCTGGTTCAACATTTCTCCCCTTTTAATCCTCTTTCCCACTTTTGGTTAAGCAGTTCACCCAACTTCTGGTTCACCACTTGCCCCTTTTTACTGAATTTTTCTGCTTTTGTTTAATCATTTCCCTGCTTTCCGGTCAACCTTTCCCTCTTTCAGACTTAATCGCCGCACATTGTTGTCGACTTCTGGTTGATCAGTTCACCCCTTTTTTATCCTTTTTCCCACTTTGGGTTAAGCAGTTCACCCAGCTACTGGTTAACCATTTCCCCTTTGGGACTTAAGTCTCTGAGCATTCTTTTGGGATTCTGGTAAACCATTTGTCCCTTTTTAAAAAATGCTGCTGCTTTTGTTTAATGCTTGCCCTGCTTTGCGGTCGATCATTTCACCCCTTTTAATCCATTTTTGCCACTTTGGGTTAAACAGTTCACACAACTTCTGGTTCACCATTTCACATTTTGGAACTTTTATTCCCACCATTACTTTGGGCTTCTGGTTCATCATTTCACGCTGTTTTACAAATCTTTGCCGCTTCACTTTTAATCCACAAACCGGGGCTCGCTTTCGGGTGTTGGGGGGGGGGGGGGGGGTAGCGGGTTTGGGCCGGGCACTCCACATCCCGGTGTGCGACCGGGTTCGTTCTGGTACCGCTCGGTGCCCCTCGTCCTGCTCTTGCCGCGGAAGCAAACCAGACGACCGTCGGTCTCACGCCCGAGGGGAGAGGAGGCGGAAAGCGGTTTGCAGCCTTTCGCTGTACCTCCGGCGGGCAGCGCCGCACCTCCGAGTGCTCGGTACCGTTCGCTGCGCCTCGTCCGGCCGCACGCAGCGAGCCAAACCCGGAGGAAATCGGCCTGTGCCTTCTCGAGATATGGGCCTCCGGGTGGGACGGACAAACCGGGGCCCCGAGCTCGCTTTCGGCGGCCCGGCACTCGACTTCCCGGTGTCCGAACGTGATCCTTCCGGTACCCTTCGGTGCCCCTTGCCCGACTCCAGCTCCCGTGCTGAAGCGGAGTCGGTCGGCCTGACGGCCGCCGAGTTAGCCAGCGGAAAGCGGTGCGCAGCCTTTCGCTTGCAGCTCCGGCGGGCAGCGCCGCACCTCCGGCTGCTCAGTGCCGTCCGCTGCTCCCCTTCCGGCTGCACGCAGCGAACCATACCCGGAGGAAATCGGCCTCGGCCTTCCGGAGATATGGGCCTGCGAGTGGGACCAATAAATCGGTGCACATTTCCGGCTCGGTTTCCGGCCTCGGCACTATCAGTTCACGCCGTCCGACCGACGTCGTTCTGGCACGGTTCCGTTGCTCCTTGATCCGGTCCAGCCACGGTAATCAGCCGAAGATGGTGGGGGGGGGACACATTGCCCGCCGAGTTAGCCGGAGGAAATCGGCCTCGGACTTCCTCAGATATCAGCCTCCGGGTGGGACAGACAAACCGGGGACCCGAGCACGCTTTCGGCGGCCCGCTGGTCGACTTCCCGGTGTGCGACCGGGTTCGTTCCGGTACCGTTCGCTGCCCCTCGTCCTGCTCTAGCCGCGGAGACAAACCCGACGACCGTCGGTCTCACGCCCGCGGAGGGAGGTGGCGGAAAGTGGTTTGCAGCCTTTCGCTGTACCTCCGGCGGGCAGCGCCCGACCTCCGAGTGCTCGGTACCGTCCGCTGCGCCTGGTCCTGCCGCACACAACGAGCCATACCCGGTGGAAATCGGCCTGTGCCTTCCAGAGATATGGGCCTCCGGGTGGGACGGACAAACCGGGGCCCCGTGCTCGCTTTCGGCGGCCCGCTAGTCGACTTCCCGGTGTGCGACCGGGTTCCTTCCGGTACCGTTCGCTGCCCCTCGTCCTGCTCTAGCCGCGGAAACAAACCCGACGACCGTCGGTCTCACGCCCGCGGAGGGAGGCGGCGGAAAGTGGTTTGCAGCCTTTCGCTGTACCTCCGGCGGGCAGCGCCCGACCTCCGAGTGCTCGGTACCGTCCGCTGCGCCTGGTCCGGCCGCACGCAACGAGCCATACCCGGAGGAAATCGGCCTGTGCCTTCCGGAGATATGGGCCTCCGGGTGGGACGGACAAACCGGGGCCCCGAGCGGTGGCACCCTGCTCGCTTTCGGCGGCCCGGCACTCGACTTCCCGGTGTGCGAACGTCATCGTTCCGGTACCCTTCGGTGCCCCTTGCCCCACTCTAGCTCCGGTGCTAAAGCGGAGTCGGTCGGTCTCACGGACGCCGAGTTAGCAGGCGGAAAGGGGTGCGCAGCCTTTCGCTGTCACTCCGGCGGGCAGCACCGCACCTCCGAGTGCTCGGTACCGAACGCTGCGCCTCCTCCTGCCGCACGCAACGAGCCATACCCGGAGGAAATCGGCCTCGGCGTTCCGGAGTTATCCGCCTCCGAGTGGGCCTGACCAAGCGGGGTGAACTGGAAATCATTAACCAACGTACTTCCATGTTTTCACCCGCAGAGGGCAGCACTCTCTTCTCCGTTTTAAACTGGGCCGACCCGGCTCCGTTTCGAGACCCGGCACTCGACTTCCCGGTGTGCGACCGGGTTCGTTCCGGTACCGTTCGCTGCCCCTCGTCCTGCTCTAGCCGCGGAACTAAACCCGACGACCGTCGGTCTCACGCCCGCGGAGGGAGGCGGCGGAAAGTGGTTTGCAGCCTTTCGCTGTACCTCCGGCGGGCAGCGCCCGACCTCCGAGTGCTCGGTACCGTCCGCTGCGCCTGGTCCGGCCGCACACAACGAGCCATACCCGGAGGAAATCGGCCTGTGCCTTCCGGAGATATGGGCCTCCGGGTGGGACGGACAAACCGGGGCCCCGAGCTCGCTTTCGGCGGCCCGCTAGTCGACTTCCCGGTGTGCGAACGTCATCCTTCCGGTACTCAACCGTGCCCCTTGCCCCACTCTAGCTCCGGCGGTAAAGCGGAGTCGGTCGGTCTCACGGACGCCGAGTTAGCAGGCGGAAAGCGGTGCGCAGCCTTTCGCTGTCACTCCGGCGGGCAGCATCGCACCTCCCAGTGCTCGGTACCGTCCGCTGCGCCTGGTCCGGCCGCACACAACGAGCCATACCCGGAGGAAATCGGCCTGTGCCTTCCGGAGATATGGGCCTCCGGGTGGGACGGACAAACCGGGGCCCCGAGCGGTGGCACCCTGCTCGCTTTCAGCGGCCCGTCACTCGACTTCCCGGTATGCGAACGTGATCGTTCCGGTACCCTTCGGTGCCCCTTGCCCCACTCTAGCTCCGGTGCTAAAGCGGAGTCGGTCGGTCTCACGGACGCCGAGTTACCAGGCGGAAAGCGGTGCGCAGCCTTTCGCTGTCACTCCGGCGGGCAGCACCGCATCTCCGAGTGCTCGGTACCGTACGCTGCGCCGCCTCCTGCCGCACGCAACGAGCCATACCCGGAGGAAATCGGCCTCGGCGTTCCGGAGTTATCCGCCTCCGAGTGGGCCTGACCAAGCGGGGTGAACTGGAAATCATTAACCAACGTACTTCCAGGTTTTCACCCGCAGAGGGCAGCACTCTATTCTCCGTTTTAAATTGGGCCGACCCGGCTCCGTTTCGAGACCCGGCACTCGACTTCCCGGT
>NW_027138650.1:0-39615 GCF_035084215.1 Heptranchias perlo
TCGTCTCTCTCTCTCTGTCAGTCTCTCTCTCTCTGTCCGTCTCTCCCTCTCTGTCCGTCTCTCCCTCTCTGTCCGTCTCTCCCTCTCTGTCCGTCTCTCCCTCTCTCTCTCTCTGTCCGTCTCTCTCTCTCTGTCCGTCTCTCCCTCTCTCTCTCTCTCTGTCCGTCTCTCCCTCTCTCTCTCTCTGTGTCCGTCTCTCCCTCTCTCTCTGTCCGTCTGTGTCTCTCTCTGTCCGTCTGTCTCTCTCTCTCTCTCTCTGTCCGTCTCTCTCTCTCTGTCCGTCTCTCTCTCTCTCTGTCCGTCTCTCTCTCTCTCTGTCCGTCTCTCTCTCTCTCTGTCCGTCTCTCTCTCTCTGTCCGTCTCTCTCTCTCTGTCCGTCTCTCTCTCTCTGTCCGTCTCTCTCTCTCTCTCTCTCTCTGTCCGTCTCTCCCTCTCCCTCTCTCTGTCCGTCATCTCACTCTCTCTCTCTCTCTGTCCGTCTCTCCCTCTCTCTCTCTCTGTCCGTCTCTCCCTCTCTCTCTCTCTGTCCGTCTCTCCCTCTCTCTCTCTGTCCGTCTCTCTCTCTCTCTCTGTCCGTCTCTCTCTCTCTCTCTGTCCGTCTCTCCCTCCCTCTCTCTCTGTCCGTCTCTCCCTCTCTCTCTCTCTGTCCGTCTCTCCCTCTCTCTCTCTCTGTCCGTCTCTCCCTCTCTCTCTGTCCGTCTCTCCCTCTCTCTCTCTGTCCGTCTCTCCCTCTCTCTCTCTCTGTCCGTCTCTCTCTCTCTCTGTCCGTCTGTCCGTCTCTCCCTCCGTCTCTCCCTCTCTCTCTCTCTGTCCGTCTCTCCCTCTCTCTCTCTCTCTCTCTCCGTCTCTCCCTCTCTCTCTCCGTCTCTCCCTCTCTCTCTCTGTCCGTTTCTCCCCTCTCTCTCTCTCTCCCCCTCTCTCTCTCTCTCTCTTTATCCCTCTCTTTCTCTCTCTGCAGTATGTTGTTGTAAAACCGGACCAAGGGGAAGTGGTGAAGGGATTATTCTACCCGTACTGTGCTGGGTGCGGCAGGAACGAGCTCCTGCAGGCAGTGGGCATTGTTGGGGCGATCATAATGCCCCATAATATCTACCTCCACTCAGCTCTGGTCAAGGTAAGTAACCATGTTAGATAGAGTGAGAGTACACCGAACCGGTGACCCACATCAGTATACCGTACACACGTACACACCTTACACACACACACCTTACACACGTACACAGCCACACACCTTACACACCTTACACACGTACACACCCACACACCTTACACACCTTACACACGTACACACCCATACACCTTACACACCTTACACACGTACACACCCACACACCTTACAACCTTACACACACACACCTTACACACTTACCACCCACACACCTTACACACCTTACACACCCACACACCTTACACACATACACACCTTACACACGTACACACCCACACACCTTACACACGTACACACCTTACACCCACACACCTTACACATGTACACAGCCACACACCTTACACACGTACACACCCACACACCCACATACCTTACACACTTACCACCCACACACCTTACACACGTACACACCTTACACCCACACACCTTACACATGTACACAGCCACACACCTTACACACGTACACACCCACACACCTTACACACTTACCACCCACACACCTTACACACGTACACACCCACACACCTTACACACACACACCTTACACAAGTACACACCTTACCCACACACCTTACACACACACACCTTACACACACACACCTTACACACACCCACACACTTTACACACACATACCTTACACCCACACACCTTACACACACACACCTCTCACACACACACATCTTACACATATGCACACACCCACACACCTTACACACAACTTACACACACACCTTACACACATACACACCCACAGACCTTACCCACACACATCTTACACACACACACCTTACACACGTACATACACCCACACACCTTACACACACACATTACACACACACACTTTACACCCACACACCACCATACACACACACCTTACACACCTTACACACATTTTACACGTATACCCACACACGTTACACACACAAACATACACACCTTAATCACACCCACCTTACCTACCGTGGAAGGAGGGTGGAAGGGGGTGGCCGGGGGGGGTGTTAGAGGGGAGGGTGTGGAGGGAGAGGATGGGAAGGGGTGTGGAGGGGGAGGGGTGGAGGTGGGATGTGGAGGGGAGAGGGGAGGGGGTGGAGGGGGAGGGTGTGGAGGAGAATGGAGGGGGAGGGGGAGGGAGTAGAGGGGGTGGAGTCGGAGGGGTGTGTGGGGAGGGGAGAGGGTGGAGGGGTGGAGGCGGAGGGGTGTGTGGGGAGGGGAGAGGGTGGAGGGGTGGAGTCGGAGGGGTGTGTGGGGAGGGGAGAGGGTGGAGGGGTGGAGGCGGAGGGGTGTGTGGGGAGGGGAGAGGGTGGAGGGGTGGAGTCGGAGGGGTGTGTGGGGAGGGGAGAGGGTGGAGGGGTGGAGGCGGAGGGGTGTGTGGGGAGGGGAGAGGGTGGAGGGGTGGAGGCGGAGGGGTGTGTGTGGAGGGGAGAGGGTGGAGGGGTGGAGGCGGAGGGGTGTGTGGGGAGGGGAGAGGGTGGAGGGGTGGAGGCGGAGGGGTGTGTGGGGAGGGGAGAGGGTGGAGGGGTGGAGGCGGAGGGGAGGGGGAGGGGAGAGGGTGGAGGGGTGGAGGCGGAGGGGAGGGGGAGGGCCCCATTGATATAAGTCACTCCCACTATCTCTGCTCCTCCCTTCCCCCAGTCTAGACAGGTCGACCGTTCCCGACCGGCTGAGGTGAAAGAGGCCAATATGTATTACCTGATCGAGTGCACAGTCGCCCTGTTTGTGTCCCTGCTGATCAATATATTTGTTATTGCTGTGTTCGGAGCTGTCTTCTACAAAAAGACCAACATGGATGTGGTGAGTGTACGGCTGACACGACAATGTAGGCTCAGGATCCTGGGAGAAACGTCCCAGAGACGAGGCACCGACACGGTTTTGGTCAGACGTCACAGGGAACGTGTTAAAGTTTCTTTCAGCATCACGGTGTGGGAGGGGAAACACACAAGATCGGTCGGCCCGGTGAGACTGTCTGTTCTCTGAGTGTTGTTTAAGTGGAAGGATATCCCAATGGTTCAGTGCCTGGGACAGAGCCACGCAGGAGCCAGGTTCAAACCTGCTCGGTGTGGAGTTAACACCTGAGTGGAGGGGCCTCGAGAGGTGGAGGTGAGGGAGAGCTGGGTGTCGTCAAAGCATAAGACCATAAGAAATAGGAGCAGGAATAGGCCATCCGGCCCCTCGAGCCTGCCATTCACTTTCCTAATTGCTTGCTGTACCTTCATGCTAACTTTGTGTTTATGAGGACACCCAAATCTCTCTGAACACCAACATTTAATAGTTTCTCACCATTTAAAAAATATTCTGTTTTTCTATTCTTCCTACCAAAGTGAATAACCTCACATTTCCCCACATTATACTCCATCTGCCACCTTCTTGCCCACTCACTTAACCTGTCTATATCCCTTTGCAGTCTCTTTGTGTCCTCCTCACAGCTTACTTTCCCACCTGGCTTTCTATCGTCAGCAAACTTGGATACATTACACTCGGTCCCTTCATCTAAGTCATTAATATAGATTGTAAATAGCTGAGGCCCAAGCACTGATCCTTGCGGCACCCCACTAGTTACAGCCTGACAACCTGAGAATGACCCGTTTATCCCTACTCTCTGTTTTCTGTCCGTTAACCAATCCTCTATCCATGCTAATATATTACCCCCAATCCCATGAGCCCTTATCTTGTGTAACAACCTTTTATGTGGCACCTTATTGAATGCCTTTTGGAGTCTTAAACTTAAATAAAGCCAATTACATCAGTATGAGGGGTGAGTTGGCTAAGGTGTATCGGGAAATGAAATTAAAGGGTTTGACAGTTGAAAAGCAACGGCGAACATTTAAAGAAATATTTCAATATTCTCAACAAATATACATTCCATTGAGAAATAAAAACTCCACGGGAAAAGTGATCCATCAGTGGCTGACTAAAGAAGTTAAGGATAGTATTAGATTAAAAGAAGAGGCTTATAATGTTACCAAGAAGCGTAGTAGGATTAGGAATATTTTTTAAATGGTGAGAAACTATTAAATATTGGTGTCCAGAGAGACTTGGGTGTCCTGGTACAAGAAACACAAAAAGTTAACATGCAGGAAAGCAAATGGCATGTTGGCCTTTATTACAAGGGGGTTGGAGTACAAGAGTAAGGAAGTCTTACTACAATTGTACAGGACTTTGGTGAGACCTCACCTGGAGTACTGTGTACAGTTTTGGTCTCCTTATCTAAGGAAGGATATACTTGCCTTAGAGGCGGTGCAACGAAGGTTCACTAGATTAATTCCTGGGATGAGAGGGTTGTCCTATGAAGAGAGGTTGAGTAGAATGGGCCTATACTCTCTTTTCGAACCCTAGGATGTAGGCCATCAGGTCCAGGGGATTTGTTGGCTTTTAGTCCCTTTAGAAGTTTTAACAAATGATAATCCGGGATAAATTTAATAGTCATTTGGACAAATGTGGATTAATAAAGGAAAGAAATTGCGGATTTGTTAAAGGCAAAACGTTTTTAACTAACTTGATTGAGTTTTTTGATGAGGTAACAGAGAGGGTCGATGAGGGTAATGTGGTTGATGTGGTGTATATGGACTTTCAAAAGGCGTTTGGTAAAGTGCCACAAAAAAGGCTTGTCAGCAAAATTGAAGCCCATGGAATAAAAGGGACAGTGGCAGCACGGATACAGAATTGGCTAAGTAACAGGATGTAAGGAATCTTACAACACCAGGTTATAGTCCAACAATTGTTGGACTATAAACACTGGTTCGGCCACAACTGGAGTATTGTGTCCAGTTCTGGGCACCGCACTTTAGAAAAGATGTGAAGGCCTTAGAGAGGGTGCAGAGGAGATTTACTAGAATGATTCCAGGGATGAGGGACTTCAGTTATGTGGATAGATTGGAGAAGCTGGGATTGTTCTCCTTGGAACAGAGACAATTGCGAGGAGATTTGATTGAGGTGTTCAAAATCATGAAGGGTCGAGACAGAGTAGATAGAGAGAAACTGTTCCTATTGGTGGAAAGATTGAGGACCAGAGGACATGGATTTAAGGTGATTGGCAAAAGAACCAAAGGTGACATGAGGAAAAACTTTTTTACACAGCGAGTGGTTAGGATCTGGAATGCACTGCCCGAGGGGGGTGGTGGAGGCAGATTCAATCATGGCCTTCAAAAGGGAACTGGATAAGTACTTGAAAGGAAAAAATTTGCAGGGCTACGGGGAATGAGCAGGGGAATGGGACTAACTGGATTGCTCTTGCATAGAGCCGGCACGGACTCGATGGGCTGAATGGTCTCCCTCTGTGCTGTAAACTTTCTATGACCCTATGTTTAGGTAGCTGCAGGAAATGATGTCATAGGGAATTTGGAAAGGCGGCTACTCCCAGACGATGGGACTGAATTGCATCAGAAAAGATATGGGACGTTGGGAAAGATTGAGTGTTTACAATCTGCTCTCGTTGAATAAATCGTTGTAACCACAATGCCATTCTCTTTTCTTGTACGTTTGTCTGCAGTACAAAAAGTGTGCGGAGAGCGGGAGCTCCTACATTAACATACTGCCAAAAGACAACAGAACTTTAGATGTGGACATTTTCAAAGGGGTAAGAAACAGGAGGTTGTGTCACTGTGAAAGACATTTTACAACAGAAAAATATCCATTAAAGGTCATTCGCACCTCCCAATTCCAAAAATCAACCCACCTACCCACCTTCTCCCCATATCCCCCAATCCCACCTACCCACCTTCTCCCCATATCCCCCAATCCCACCTACCCACCTTCTCCCCATATCCCCCAATCCCACCTACCCACCTTCTCCCCATATCCCCCAATCCCACCTACCCACCTTCTCCCCAGTCCCTCAATCACACCTGTGTCTGCGTGCCCCATGGTTGTACAGATGTGTCTGCGTGTCCCCGGGTTGTACAGATGTGTCTACGTGCCCCATGGTTGTACAGATGTGTCTGCGTGTCCCTGGGTTGTACAGATGTGTCTGCGTGTCCCCGGGTTGTACAGATGTGTCTGCGTGTCCCCAGGTTGTACAGATGTGTCTGCGTGTCCCCGGGTTGTACAGATGTATCTGCGTGTCCCCGGGTTGTACAGATGTGTCTGCGTGTCCCCGGGTTGTACAGATGTGTCTGCGTGCCCCCGGGTTGTACAGATGTGTCTGCGTGCCCCCGGGTTGTACAGATGTGTCTGCGTGTCCCCGGGTTGTACAGATGTGTCTGCGTGCCCCATGGTTGTACAGATGTGTCTGCGTGCCCCTGGGTTGTACAGATGTGTCTGCGTGCCCCATGGTTGTACAGATGTGTCTGCGTGCCCCATGGTTGTACAGATGTGTCTGCGTGTCCCCGGGTTGTACAGATGTGTCTGCGTCTCCCCGGGTTGTACAGATGTGTCTGCGTGCCCCATGGTTGTACAGATGTGTCTGCGTCTCCCCGGGTTGTACAGATGTGTCTGCGTGCCCCATGGTTGTACAGATGTGTCTGCGTGCCCCATGGTTGTACAGATGTGTCTGCGTGTCCCCGGGTTGTACAGATGTGTCTGCGTGCCCCATGGTTGTACAGATGTGTCTGCGTGTCCCTGGGTTGTACAGATGTGTCTGCGTGTCCCCGGGTTGTACAGATGTGTCTGCGTGTCCCCAGGTTGTACAGATGTGTCTGCGTGTCCCCGGGTTGTACAGATGTATCTGCGTGTCCCCGGGTTGTACAGATGTGTCTGCGTGTCCCCGGGTTGTACAGATGTGTCTGCGTGTCCCCGGGTTGTACAGATGTGTCTGCGTGCCCCCGGGTTGTACAGATGTGTCTGCGTGTCCCCGGGTTGTACAGATGTGTCTGCGTGCCCCATGGTTGTACAGATGTGTCTGCGTGCCCCCGGGTTGTACAGATGTATCTGCGTGCCCCCGGGTTGTACAGATGTGTCTGCGTGTCCCCGGGTTGTACAGATGTGTCTGCGTGCCCCCGGGTTGTACAGATGTGTCTGCGTGCCCCCGGGTTGTACAGATGTGTCTGCGTGTCCCCGGGTTGTACAGATGTGTCTGTTTGTGTTGCCAGGGTGTTGTAATCGGCTGTTACTTTGGGACACCGGCTCTCTATATCTGGGCGATCGGCATTCTTGCTGCAGGTCAAAGTTCAACGATGACAGGGACCTATTCAGGACAGTTTGTGATGGAGGTAAGTGTGCCCTCCATTGGGTGATGGAGTGAAGAAAATGGAGGGAGGGAGATGGGGTGAGGGTGATGGGGTGAGGGTGATGGGGTGAGGGTGATGGGGTGAGGGTGATGGGGTGAGGGGGATGGGGTGAGGGGGATGGGGTGAGGGGGATGGAGTGAAGGAGATGGGGTGAGGGTGATGGGGTGAGGGGGATGGGGTGAGGGGGATGGGGTGAGGGGGATGGAGTGAAGGAGATGGAGTGAGGGAGATTGGGTGAGGGTGATGGGGTGAAGGTGATGGGGTGAGGGGGATGGGGTGAGGGGGATGGAGTGAAGGAGATGGAGTGAGGGAGATTGGGTGAGGAAGGTGGGGTGAGAGGGATGGAGTGAGGGGGATGGAGTGAAGGAGATGGAGTGAGGGGGATGGAGTGAGGGGGATGGAGTGAGGAAGGTGGGGTGAGAGAGATGGAGTGAGGGGGTAGAGTGAAGGAGCTAGAATGAGGAAGATGTGAGGGAGAGATGGAGTGAGGTAGATTGGTGAGGGAATATTGGAACATGGGAACAGGAGGAGGCCATTCAGCCCCTTGAGCCTGTTCTGCCATTCAATTAGATCATGGCTGATCTGTCCCTCAACCCCATTTTCCCGCCTTTGCTCCATATCCCTCGATACCCTCACCCAACAAAAATCTATTGAACTCAGTCTTAAAATTTCCAATTGACCCCCAGCATCCACAGCCTTTTTGGGGGAGAGAGTTCCAGATTCCCACTCCTCTTTGTGTGAGGAAATGCTTCCTGACATCACCCCTGAACGGCCTGGCTCTAATTTTAAGGTTCTGCCCCCTTGTTCTGGACTCCTCCCACCAGAGGAAATAGTTTCTCTCTATCGACCCTATCAAATCCTTTAATCATCTTAAACACCTCGATTAGATCACCCCTTAATCTTCTAAACTCGAGGGAATACAAGCCCAGTCTGTGCAACCTGTCCTCGTAATTTAACCCTTTTATCCCCGGTATCATTCTGGTGAATCTGCGCTGCCCCCCCTCCAAGGCCAATCTCTCCTTCCTGAGGTGCGGTGCCCAGAACTGAACCCAGTCTCCAGATGGGCTCTGACCAGAGCTCTGTATAACTGGAGCATCACTGCCTCCCCTTTATATTCCAGCCCCCTCGAGATAAAGGCCAACATTCCATCAGCCTTTTAAATTATTTTATGTACCTGTCCACTGGCTTTTAGTGATTTCTGTACCTGGACCCCGACATCTCTCTGCTCCCCCACAATTCCGAGCTTCTCACCATTTAGAAAATACTCTGATTTTTCTTTCTTAGGCCCAAACTGGATGACCTCACACTTTCCCACACTGAACTCCATCTCACAGTTTTGCCCATTCACTTAATCTATCGATGGCCCTTTGAAACCTCCTGCTCCCATCTCCACTGTTTACTGCCTCCTAACTTAGTGTCGTCAGCAAACTGAGATACACGGCTCTCTATTCCTTCATCCAAGTCATTTATAAATACAGTGAAAATCCTGCCAATCAGAGAACATTCCCTTTATCCCCACTCTCTGTCTCTGATGGGATGAGGGAGATGGGGTAAGACAAGGAATTTGGCCTGATTGGGATTCCGACACTGAGCCAGAGTGACGTGAAATGACATCACTGGTCTATGTAACGCTCGACAGCTTTAAAATCTTTCGATTACAGAGAACTATGCAACACAGTCAGCATAAGAAAAGATTCCTTTTTTAAATCACTGAATGGACTTCCAGAAGGCATTCGATAAAGTCCCTCATAAGAGACTGTTAGCTAAAGTTGAAGCTCATGAAATTGAGGGCAAATTATTGACCTGGTTAGGAAAATGGCTGAGTGGCAGGAGACAGAGAGTAGGGATAATGAGCAGGTACTCAAATTGGCAGGATGTGACTAGTGGAGTCCCACAGAGATCTGTGTTGGGGCTTCAACTATTCACTGTATTTATTAATGACTTAGGTGACGGGATAGAGAGTCACATATCCAAGTTTGCTGATGACACAAAGATAGGCAGCACTGTAAGCAGTGTAGATGGAAGCATAAAATTACAGAGATATTAATAGATTAGGTGAATGGGCAAAACTGTGACAAATGGATGTCAATGTAGACAAATGTGAGGTCATCCACTTTGGATCTAAAAAGGATAGAACAGGGTACTTTCTAAATGGTGAAAAGCTCGAAACAACGGAGGTCCAAAGAGACTTAAGGCTCCATAGAATACAAGGGGGTAGAAGTTATGCTGCAGCTACACAAAACCCTGGTTAGACCGCACCTGGAGCACTGTGAGCAGTTCTGGGCACCGCACTTTAGGAAGGACATATTGGCCTTTGAGGCAGTGCAGTGTATATTTACTGGAATGATACCTGAACTCCAAGGGTTAAATTACGAGGAGCGATTACACAAACTAGGGTTGTATTCCCTGGAATTTAGAAGATTAAGGGGTGATTTGATCGAAGTTTTCAAGATATTAAGGGGAACCAGTGGGGTGGATAGAGAGAAACTATTTCCGCTGGTTGGGGAGTCTCGGACTAGGGGACACAGTCTAAAAATTAGAGCCAGGACTTTCAGGCATGAAGTTAGGAAACACTTCTACACACAAAGGTAGAAGTTTGGAACTCTTTTCTGTAAACGGCAGTTGATGCTAGCTCAATTGCTAATTTTAAATCTGAGATTGATCGATTTTTGTTAACCAAAGGTATTAAGGGATATGGGGCTAAGGCGGGAATATGGAGTTAGATCACAGATCAGCCATGATCTTTGCGAATGGAAATCCGTTTCCAGTGGTGTGCCACAGGGCTCAGTGTTGGGTCCCTTGCTGTTTGTGGTATATATTAATGATTTGGACTTGAATGTGGGGGCATGATTGGCAAGTTTGCAGACGACACAAGAATTGTCCGTGTAGTTGATAGTGAAGAGGATAGCTGTAGACTCCAAGAAGATATCAATGGGTTGGTGGAGTGGGCAGAAAAGTGGCAAATGGAGTTCAACCCGGAGAAGTGTGAGGTAATGCACTTAGGGAGGGCAAACAGTAAAAGGGAATATGCAGTAAACGGGAATATATTGAGAGGGGTAGAGGAAGTGAGAGACCTTGGAGTGCATGTGCACAGGTCCCTGAAGGTGGCAGTACAGGTAGATAAGGTTTTGAAGAAGGCATACGGAATGCTCTCTGTTATTAGCCGAGGTATAGAATACAAAAGCAGGGATGTAATGATGGAACTGTATAAAACGCTGGTAAGGCCACAGCTGGAGTATTGTGCGCAGTTCTGGTCACCACATTACAGGAAGGACGTAATTGCTCTGGAGAGAGTGCAGAGAAGATTTACAAGAATGTTGCCAGAGCTTGAAAATTACAGCTACGAGGAGAGATTGGACAGGCTGGGGTTGTTTTCCTTGGAGCAGAGGAGGCTGAGGGGAGACTTGATCGAGGTGTACAAAATTATGAGGGGCCCAGATAGAGTAGACAGGAAGTACCTGTTTCCCCTAGCGGAGAGTTCAGGAACTAGAGGACATAGATTTAAGCTGATTGGTGGAAGGATTAGAGGGGACATGAGGAAAAACTTTTTTACCCAGAGGGTGGTGGGTGTACGGAATTCACTGCCCGAATTGGTGGTAGAGGCAGGGACCCTCAACTCTTTTAAATGTACCTGGACCTGCACCTAAAGTGCTGTAAGCTGCAGGGCTACAGACCGGGTGCTGGAAGGTGGGATTAGAATGGGCACCTGGTTGTTCTTCGAGCCGGCACGGACATGATGGGCCGAATGGCCCCCTTCTGTGCTGTATCTTTTCTATGGTTCTATGGTTCTATCTCATTGAAGGGTGGAACAGGCTCGAGGGGCTAAATGGCCTCCTCCTGTTCCTATGTTCCGATCCGCTGGTTCCAGACGCCAGGTTCCGGGTTTAATAAGATGCTCTGTGGTTTGTATTGCTGACCTTTCCTGTGAAACTGTTCCTTCTCCCTGTTCACACCCAGGGCTTTCTGAACCTGACCTGGTCCCGGTTTGCACGAGTTACACTGACGCGATCCCTGGCGATTATTCCCACCGTGATCGTGGCGGCCGTTCAAGACGTGTCCAACCTGTCGAGCATGAACGACATTCTCAACGTTTTACAGAGTATCCTGGTAAGGAAGAGAGACACAACCAGTGAGGGGCAGGGAGATCCATCTCGGCCCCGTGCCCGTCCCTGCCCTCCCTTCTACACCATCCTGTGGAATCACAACACCTAGAATTGTACCGCTTGTAAAACTCGACACACAGAGCAATAATAGTGATAATCGAACCTCAAAAACAGCACCTTGCCCCTCACAGGGGTCACAGATAAATCCCCAACAGGTTCCATCCTCAACCCGTGCTGAGGGAGCTGATCCCACCCGGGGTGGGACTGAGCCCCACACACAAAGCAGGAAAGGCCCAGGTCCCATCCCCGGCCTGCGCTGAGGGAGCTGATCTCTGTCCCACCCCACCCACTTATCCCCCTCCCTGGTTGATAGCCCAGGACTGTCACTCAGACACTTCCTGTTTGCCTGACGGCTCCTTTTATTTTATTTGTTCATGGGATGTGGGCGTCGCTGGCGAGGCCGGCATTTATTGCCCATCCCGAATTGCCCTTGAGAAGGTGGTGGTGAGCCGCCTTCTTGAACCGCTGCAGTCCGTGTGGTGAAGGTTCTCCCACAGTGCTGTTAGGAAGGGAGTTCCAGGATTTTGACCCAGCGACGATGAAGGAACGGCGATATATTTCCAAGTCGGGATGGTGTGTGACTTGGAGGGGAACGTGCAGGTGGTGTTGTTCCCATGTACCTGCTGCTCTTGTCCTTCTAGGTGGTAGAGGTCGCGGGTTTGGGAGGTGCTGTCGAAGAAGCCTTGGCGAGTTGCTGCAGTGCATCCTGTGGATGGTACACAATTTGCGGACGACACCAAATTGGGGGGTGTGGTTAATACAAAGGAAAAATGTGACAAAATACAAGAGGACATTAATAAACGTGCAGAATGGACGTGTAATTGGCAAATGAATTTCAATATAGATAAGTGTGAGGTGGAGCATTTTGTTTGGAAGAATAAGGAGGTCACACACTGCTTGGATAATAAGAGTCTGAATGGGGTCGAGGAGCAGAGGGATCTGGGGGAACAGATACACAAATCACTAAAAGTAGCGACGCAGGTTAATAAGGACATAAAAAAAACAAACCAAACACTGGGGTTCATTTCTAGAGGGATAGAATTGAAAAGCAGAGAAGTTGTGTTAAACTTGTATAGAACCTTGGTTAGACCACACTTGGAGTATTGTGAACAGTTCTGGTCTCCATATTATAAAAATTGATATGGAGGCACTGGAGAAGGTGCAAAAAAGATTTACTAGGATGATACCAGAACTGAGAGGATCAGGAAAGATTGAACAGGCTGGGGCTCTTTTCTCTGGAAAAAAAAAGACTGAGGGGTGACCTGATCGAGGTCCTTAAGATTATGAAAGGGTTTGATAGGGTAGACGTAGAGAAAATGTTTCCACTTGTGGGGAGACCAAAACTAGTGGTCGTAAATATAAGATAGTCACTAATAAATCCAATAGGGAATTCAGGAGAAATTTCTTTACCCAGAGAGTGGTGAGAATGTGGAACTCGCTCCCACAAGGAGTAGTTGAGGTGAATAGTGTAGATGGATTTAAGGGGAAGCTCGATAAACACATGAGGGAGAAAGGAATAGAAGGAGATGGTGATTGGGTGAGATGAAGTAGGGAGGGAGGAGGCTCGTGTGGAGCATAAACACCGGGATAGAGCGGTTGAGCAAAATGTCACTCGATGAAACACCATCTCACTCTCACACACACACACCCCTTCACACACAAACACAAAGACATTCTCACACACACTCACCCACACATATACCCTCACTAACTCGTCGTCACACACACACACACACATACATACATACATAAACACCCTCACACACACATGAACATGCCCACAAACACCCACTACCGCATATATATACACAGACAAATGAACACACACACACTCAAATAAAATAACATTTTTACACATCACTACCTCATGATGTGAGTCACACTGTTCTAATATCATTTCCATTTCTCTTCACAGCTTCCTTTTGCTCTAATTCCCATCCTGACATTCACTAGTCTGAAGACATTAATGCACCAATTCACGAATGGAATGTAAGTAAAATCTGGAAGCGGAAACCTGACTAAGATCAGGTACAGCACGGGTTAGATACAGAGTAAAGCTCCCTCCACACTGTCCCATCAAACACTCCCAGGGCAGGTACAGCACGGGTTAGATACAGAGTAAAGCTCCCTCTACACTGTCCCATCAAACACTCCCAGGGCAGGTACAGGGTTAGATACAGAGTAAAGCTCCCTCTACACTGTCCCATCAAACACTCCCAGGGCAGGTACAGCACGGGTTAGATACAGAGTAAAGCTCCCTCTACACTGTCCCATCAAACACTCCCAGGGCAGGTACAGCACGGGTTAGATACAGAGTAAAGCTCCCTCTCCACTTCATAGAAGAATCATAGAAAGTTACAGCACAGAAGGAGGCCATTCGGCCCATCGTGTCCGCGTCGGCTGAGAAACGAGCCACCCAGCTTAATCCCACTTTCCAGCACTTGGTCCGTAGCCCTGTGGGTTTCAGCACTTCTGGTGCACATCCAGGTACTTTTTAAATGAGTTGAAGGTTTCTGCCTCTCCCACCCTCTCAGGCAGTGAGTTCCAGACCCCCACCACCCTCTGGGTGAAAAAATTTTCCTCCTTTCCGCTCTAATCCTTCTACCAATTACTTAAATCTATGCCCCCTGGTCACTGACCCCTCTGCTAAGGGAAATAGGTCCTCCCTATCCACTCTATCTGGGCCCCTCATAATTTTATACACCTCAATTAAATCTCCCCTCAGCCTCCTCTGTTCCAAAGAAAACAGCCCCAGCCTATCCAATCTTTCCTCATAGCTAAAATTCTCCAGTCCTGGCAACATCCTCGTAAATCTCCTCTGCACCCTCTCTAGTGCAATCACATCTTTCCTGTAATGTGGTGACCAGAACTGTACACAGTACTCAAGCTGTGGCCTAACTAGTGTTTTATACAGTTCCAGCATAACCTCCCTGCTCTTATATTCTGTGCCTCGGCTAATAAAGGAAAGTATCCCCTATGCCTTTTTAACCACCTTATCTACCTGTCCTGCTACCTTCAGGGATCTGTGGACATGCACTCCAAGGTCCCTCACTTCCTCTACACCTCTCAGTATCCTCCCATTTATTGTGTATTCCCTTGTTTGCCCTCCCCAAATGTATTATCTCACTGTTCTCCAGATTGAATTCCATTTGCCACTTTTCTGCCCACCTGACCAGTCCATTGATATCTTCCTGCAGTCTACAGCTTTCTTCCTCACTATCAACCACACGGCCAATTTTTGTATCATCTGCAAATTTCTTAATCACACCCCCTACGTTTAAGTCCAAATTGTTAATGTATACCACAAAAAGCAAGGGACCGAGTACTGAGCCTTGCGGAACCCCACTGGAAACAGCCTTACTGTCGCAAAAACACCCGTCGACTATTACCCTTTGCTTCCTACCACTGAGCCAATTTTGGATCCAATTTGCCACATTCCCTTGGATCCCATGGGCTTTTACTTTTTTGACCAATCTGCCATGTGCGACCTTGTCAACAGCCTTGCTAAAATCCATGTAGACTACATCAAATACACTACCCTCATCGACCCTCCTTGTCACCTCCTCGAAAATTTCAATCAAGTTAGTCAGACACGACCTCCCCTTAACAAATCCGTGCTGACTGTCCTTGATTAACCCGTGCCTTTCTAAGTGATGGTTTATCCTGTCCCTCAGAATTGATTCCAATAATTTGCCCACCATCGAGGTTAGACTGACTGGCCTGTAATTACTCAGTCTATCCTTCACTCCCTTTTAAACAACAGTACAACGTTAGCAGTCCTCCAATCCTCCGGCACCACGCCTGTATCCAGAGAAGTTTGGAAAATGATGGTCAGAGCCTCTGCTATTTCCTCCCTTGCTTCTTTTAACAGCCTGGGATATATTTCATCCGGGCCTGGCGATTTATCTACTTTCAAAGATGCTAATCCCCTTAATACTTCCCCTCTCACTATTTTTATCGCATCCAATATTTCACACTCCTCCTCCTTAACTACAATCTCTGTATCGTTCCCTCTCTTTTGTGAAGACAGACGCAAAGTATTTATTAAGAACCAAACCCACATCTTCTGCCTCCACACGTAGATTACCTTTTTGGTCTCAAATAGGCCCTACTCTTTCCTTAGTTGTCCTCTTGCTCTTAATGTATTTATAAAACATCTTTGGGTTTTCTTTGATTTTACCTGCTAACATTTTTTCATGCCCTCTCTTTGCTTTCCGAATTTCCTTTTTAACTTCACCCCTGCACTTTGTAAACTCCTCTAAGCTTTCCGTAGTATTGAGTTCCCGGTGTCTATCATAGGCTTTCTTTTTCTGCCTTATCTTACCCTGAATGCTTCTTGTCATCCAGGGGGCTCTAGATTTGGCAGTCTGACCCTTTTTCTTTGTGGGAACATATTTACTCTGAACCCCTTGAATCTCCCCTTTGAATGTCTCCCACTGCTCTGACACTGATTTACCTTCAAGTAGCTGTTTCCAGTTTACTTTTGCTAAATCACTGCTCAGTTGAGTAAAATTGATCTTTCCCCAGTTGAAAACTTTAACTCCTGCTCTGTCTTTGTCCTTTTCCATAAACTATGCTAAAACTAACTATTATAGGAATATAGGAACAGGAGTAGGCCATTCAGCCCCTCGTGCGTGCTCCGCCATTTGATAAGATCATGGCTGATCTGTGATCTAACTCCATATACCTGCCTTTGGCCCATATCCCTTAATACCTTTGGTTGCCAAAAAGCTATCTATCTCACATTTAAATTTAGCAATTGAGCTAGTATCAATTGTCATTTGCGGAAGAGAGTTCCAAACTTCTACCACCCTTTGTGTGTAGAAATGTTTTCTAATCTCACTCCTGAAAGGTCTGGCTCTAATTTTTAGACTGTGCCCCCTACTCGTAGAATCCCCAACCAGCGGAAATAGTTTCTCTCTATCCACCCTATCCGTTCCCCTTAATATCTTATAAACTTCGATCAGATCACCCCTTAACCTTCGAAACTCCAGAGAATACAACCCCAATTTGTGTAATCTCTCCTCGTAACTTAACCCTTGACCCCTGGTTCACTACCAGCAAAATGCCCTCCCACTGATACTCCTTCCACCTGCCCAGCTCCATTTCCGAGAACTAAATCCCGATCTGCCCCCCGCCTCTCATTGGACTTGCAATACACTGGCCATCAAACTATATACTTTCCCATCAAACACCCCCAGGGCAGGTACAGCACGGGTTGGATACAGAGTAAAGCTCCCTCTACACTGTCCCATCAAACACTCCCAGGGCAGGTACAGCGCGGGTTAGATACAGAGTAAAGCTCCCTCTACACTGTCCCATCAAACACTCCCAGGGCAGGTACATCACGGGTTAGATACAGAGTAAAGCTCCCTCTACACTGTCCCATCAAACACTCCCAGGGCAGGTACAGGGTTAGATACAGAGTAAAGCTCCCTCTACACTGTCCCATCAAACACTCCCAGGGCTGGTACAGGGTTAGATACAGAGTAAAGCTCCCTCTACACTGTCCCATCAAACACTCCCAGGGCAGGTACAGCACGGGTTAGATACAGAGTAAAGCTCCCTCTACACTGTCCCATCAAACACTCCCAGGGCAGGTACAGCACGGGTTAGATACAGAGTAAAGCTCCCTCTACACTGTCCCATTAAACACTCCCAGGGCAGATACAGCACTGGCTGAGATTGTAACCCTGGACAGGAATCGAGTGAGTGACTCTGAGTTAGACAGCAGCTCACTGGGTTTTATTACTCTCCTCTAATGGGGCCTTTCTGGTCATTAAACAGTGAATTACTCTCTATCTGCTTCCAGATTTGGGAAGTTGGTGGGTGTGTTAATCACCCTGGTGGTGATGGCCGTCAATGCCTACTTTGTCGTGGACTTCGTTGAGCATCTCGGCAGTGTTTACCTGTACATTCTCGCTGGGATCATCCTGTTCCTTTATTTGGTGTTTGTAATTTATTTGGTAAGTCCCTGCGATTTATTTATTTACCAGTGAAAGCAAGAATAGGTGACTGTACCGTAACAGCAGCATTCAGGTTGGCCCATTCCAACTAGAGGAGTGTAGAAAGTGCAGGGGTTAAATTAAAAAGGAAATTAGGAAAGCAAAGAGAGGGCATGAAAAAATAGTGACAGGTAAAATCAAGGAAAACCCAAAGATATTTTATAAATACATAAAGATCAAGGGGATAACTAAGGAAAGAGTAGGGCCTATTTGAGACCAAAAAGGTAACCTGTATGTGGAGGCAGAAGATGTGGGTATGGTTCTTAATGAATACTTTGCATCTGTCTTCACAAAGGAGAGGGATGATGCAGAGATTGTAGTTAAGGAGGAGGAGTGTGAAATATTGGATGGGGTAAACATAGTGAGGGAGGAAGTATTAAGGGGTTTAGCATCTTGAAAGTAGATAAATCACCAGGCCCGGATGAAACGTATCCCAGGCTGTTAAAAGAAGCCAGGGAGGAAATAGCGGAGGCTCTGACCATCATTTTCCAAACTTCACTGGATACAGGCGTGGTGCCGGAGGATTGGAGGACTGCTAACATTGTACTGTTGTTTAAAAAGGAAGAAAGAGATAGACCGAGTAATTATAGGCCAGTCAGTCTAACCTCGGTGGTGGGCAAATTATTGGAAATAATTCTGAGGGACAGGATAAATCGTCATTTGGAAAGGCACGGGTTAATCAAGGACAGTCAGCATGGATTTGTTAAGGGAAGGTCGTGCCTGATTAACTTGATTAATGTTTTGAGGAAGTGACAAGGAGGGTCGATGAGGATAACACATTTGATGTAGTCTACATGGATTTTAGCAAGGCTTTTGACAGGGTCCCACATGGCAGACTGGTCATAGAGTCATAGAGTCATAGAGTCATAGAGTTATACAGCACGGAGAAAGGCCCTTCGACCCATCGTGTCCGCGCCGGCCATCAGCCCTGTCTACTCTAATCCCATAAGGGGATTAGAGTAGACAGGGCTGATGGGGTCAAAAAAGTAAAAGCCCATGGGATCCAAGGGAAAGTAGCAAGTTGGATCCAAAATTGGCTCAGCGGCAGGAAGCAAAGGGTAATCATTGGCGGGTGTTTTTGTGACTGGAAGGCTGTTTCCAGTGGGGTTCCGCAGGGCTCTTACTCGGTCCCTTGCTTTTTGTGGTATATATTAATGATTTGGTCTTAAATGTAGGGGGCAAGATTTTTACAGATGAAACAAAAGTTGGCCGTGTGGTTGATAGTGAGGAGGAAAGCTTTAGACTGCAGGAAGATATCAATGGACTGGTCAGGTGGGCAGAAAAGTGGCAAATGGAATTCAATCTGGAGAAGAGTGAGATAATACATTTGGGGAGAGCAAACAAGGGAAGGGAATAGACAATAAATGGGAGGATACTGAGAGGTGTAGAGGACGTGAGGGACCTTGGAGTGCATGTCCACAGATCCCTGAAGGGAGCAGGACAGGTAGATAAGGTGGTTAAGAAGGCATACGGGATACTTTCCTTTATTAGCCGAGGCACAGAATATAAGAACAGGGAGGTTATGCTGGAACTGTATAAAACACTAGTTAGGCCACAGCTTGAGTACTGAGTACAGTTCTGGTCACCACATTACAGGAAAGATGTGATTGCACTAGAGAGGGTGCAGAGGAGATTTACGAGGATGTTGCCAGGGCTGGAGAATTTTAGCTATGAGAAAAGATTGGATAGGCTGGGGTTGTTTTCTTTGGAACAGAGGAGGCTGAGGGGAGATTTAATTGAGGGGCCCAGATAGAGTGGATAGGAAGGACCTATTTCCCTTAGCAGACGGGTCAGTAACATGGCGAGATAGATTTAAAGTAATTGGTAGAAGGATTACTTTACCAATTAAAGTAATCCTTAGGAGGAGAAAAATTTTAACCCAGAGGGTGGTGGGGGTCTGGAACTCACTGCCTGAGAGGGTGGGAGAGGCAGAAACCCTCAACTCATTTAAAAAGTACCTGGATGTGCACCTGAAGTGCCGAAACCCACAGGGCTACGGACCAAGTGCTGGAAAGTGGGATTAAGCTGGATGGCTCTTTTTCGGCCGGTACGGACACGATGGGCTGAATGGCCTCCTTCCATGCTGTAAATTTCTATGATTCTGATCATGTGGTAGCACTTGTCACATGGTCATCGCACCTCAGGAAGGCTACATTGGCCTTGGAGGGGATGCAGCGCAGATTCACCAGGACGGTACCAAGGCTAAAAAGATAAATTATGAGGACAGGTTGCATAAACCTGGTTTGCATTGTCTTGGGTATAGAAGATTAAGGGGTGATCCAATTGAAGTGTTTAAAATGATTAAGCAATTCGATAGGATAGATACAGAGAAACTATTTCCTCAGGTGGGGGTATCAAGAACAAAGAAAGAAAGGACTTGCATTTCTAGCGAACTTCTCACGATCTCAGGACGTCCCAAAGCGCTTTACAGCCAATGATGTAGTTTTTGAAGTGTAGTCACTGTTGTAATGTTGGAAGCACAGCAGCCAATTTGTGCACAGCAAGATCCCACAAACAGCAATGTGATAATAACCAGATAGTCTGTTTTTTTGTGATGTTCGTTGAGGGGTAAATATTGGCCGAGGACAGCGGGGAGAACTCCCCTGCTCTTCTTCAAAATAATGGCCATGGGATCTTTTACATTCCCATGAGAGGGCAGACGGGGCTTCAGTTTAACATCTCATCCGAAAGACGGCACCTACCAATAATGCAGCACTCACCTCAGTACTGCACTGGGAGTGCCAGCCTAGATTATTTTACTCAAGTCTCTGGAGTGGGACTTGAACCCACAACTTCTGTGTCAGAGACAAGAGTGCGACCAACTGAGCCCCAGCTGACAAGGGCCATCATCTCAAAATTAGAGCCAGGCCTTTCAGGAGTGAAATCAGAGAGTACCTTTTTCACACAAAGGGGAGTGGAAATCTGGAACTCTCTCCCTCAAAAGACGGTGGATGTTGGATTCAAGACTGAGATCGATGGATTTTTGTTGGGTGAGGGTATCGAGGGATATGGAGCAAAGGTGGGAAAATGGGGTTGAGAGACAGATCAGCCATGATCTGATTTAATGGCAGAACAGGCTCAAGGGGCAGAACGGCCTCCTCCTGTTCTCATGCTCCTATGATGTTTCCTCTTATGGGGGAGTCCAAAACTAGGGGCCATGAATATAAGATAGTTGCCAATAAATCCAATAGGGAATTCAGGAGAAATTTCTTTACCCAGTGATTAGAATGCAGAAGCTTTATACCACGAGGAGGAGTTGAGGTGAATAGTGTAGATGGATTTAAGGGAAGCTCGATAAACACGAGGGAGAAAGGAATAGAAGGATATGGTGATAGGGTGAGATGAAGTAGGGGGGAGGAGGCTCGTGTGGAGCATGAACACCGACATAGACCAGTTGGGCCGAATGGCCTGTTTCCGTGCTGTACATTCTATGTAATACATTGTTCTATCAAACACTCCCAGGGCAGGTACAGCACGGGTTAGATACAGAGTAAAGCTCCCTCTACACTGTCCCATCAAACACTCCCAGGGCAGGTACAGGGTTAGATACAGAGTAAAGCTCCCTCCACACTGTCCCATCAAACACTCCCAGGGCAGGTACAAAACGTCCAGTCAGTGACTGTTTTACTGATGTACTATTAGTGACTCTCCTTTGGCATTGCTCCTTGATAGTTCTGAGATTGAGCTGTTGACCTGGCCTGTCCCCCGAAGGTCACTGTTGCTGTATTGTGTTCTAAACAGGCAAATCCATGTGATCGTAGCTGCCTGTAAATTCTTGAGGTCAGTCAGTGCGTAATTGTAAGGGCTTGTAAATTTCTGGCTGCAAGTCAGAAAATCCCAGGATCGATTTCCTTAAAATTATTTTGCATCCATAACAAAATGTAACACTTTGCGGTGTGACAGACCAGCAGTTGATGCAAATGTATTACACATCTATTATATATATAGTGTTTATTTCAGCGTTAGAGTGCGCAATGATACAGCACAGAATGAGGCCATTCGGCCCATTGTGCCTGTGCCGGCTCTTTGAAAGAGCTATCCAATTAATCCCCCACCCCTGCTCTTTCCCCCAGAGCCCTGTAAATTTTTCCTTTTCAAGTATTTATCCAATTCCCTTTTGAAAGTTATTATTGAATCTGCTTCCACCGCCCTTTCAGGCAGCACATTCCAGATCAGAACAGCGTAAATTGACAATAAACAAAACCAGCTTGCCCAGGGACGCTGGACTATACCGGCAATCTGCTGACAATTGTGAAAGGCTTTTTATTTACACTTTTTGCTTGAATCTGAGCAATGAGATGAAACCGGAAACAGAAATATTTGTGCACTAACATTGAGTGTTCTCTTTGTTCCAGCTGTGGTTGAGCTCTGTAGCCGCTGGGATAAGCTGCCTGAGACTTGGCCAAGAGGGAAGGTTCAACCATGAAGTGCTGCGCAACTAAACTTCGCAAATGTCTCTGACGGTTTGTGCTGGGTTTGTCAGGGCGTTAGTGGCACAAGTGAAAGATGGGTCCATCAAAATACTTCAAATCAACAGGACCGCCACTGATCATGAGTGTTGTGGCCGCACTGGAGGTGTTTGTCTCACACCTGGTGTTACATTTTCCAGATGTTCATCTCACACCTGGTGTTACGTTTCCAGATGTTCATCTCACACCCGGTGTTACATGTGGCGGATGTTCATCTCACACCCGGTGTTACATGTACCAGATGATCGTCTCAGACCTGGTGTTACATGTACCAGATGTTCGTCTCAGACCTGGTGTTACATGTGGCAGATGTTCATCTCCCGGTTGCTGTCCAAGGCTGGCCAGTGCAGGATCTCACCAAACACGCCTCATCCCTCTAACACACTAACCCACCAGATACGTCAGGCTGAAAACTGCAGATCAAATTGATTCATAAGGAGGGATAACGGAATAAAACAGATTCTACTTGTTTACAAGACTTCACTCCACTTGTAATATCACTTTCAAAGCAATAAAATGTCTCAAATCTCTGGTAGTTCTTGGTCGTAAGTTTGAACAAGGTCTCTGTATTGGGCAGTTTTACCATTATACTCCCAAACTCTCCCACAATTAGTGCAAGAAATTGCACACAATGCACTTTTCCTGTGGTATAAGTCCAGTCAACAAATGGAAACCCATCGTTCAGAAATAGAAGTGTTGTCTCCAGGATCTCACAGAAACAGGCCATTCGGCCCAACTGGTCTATGTCGGTGTTTATGCTCCACACGAGCCTCCTCCCTCCCTACTTCATCTCACCCTATCAGCACATCCTTCTATTCCTTTCTCCCTCATGTGTTTATCGAGCTTCCCCTTAAATGTATCTGCACTATTCCCCTCAACTACTCCTTGTGGGAGTGAGTTCCACATTCTCATCACTCTCTGGGTAAAGAAGTTCCTCCCGAATTCCCGATTGGATTTATTAGTGACTCTCTTATATTTATGGCCTCTAGTTCTGGTCTCCCCCACAAGTGGAAACATTTTCCCTACGTCTACCCTATCAAACCCTTTCATTATCTTAAAGACCTCTATCAGGTCACCCCTCGGCCTTCTCTTTTCCAGAGAAAAGACCCTCAGCCTGTTCAATGTTTCCTGATAGGTATAACCTCTCAGTTCTGGTATCATCCTAGTAAATCTTTTTGCACCTTCTCCAGTGCCTCTATATCCTTTTTATAATTTTGAGACGAGAACGATGCAGAGTGCTTCAAGTGTGGTCCAACCAAGGTAAATGGAAAGCCCGCAGCTACTCGTAATGGTTCTGATGTTGCCATTTACAGCTTCTCTAGACCCATCTTGTTTCTTTACTTGTCCCATTCCCACCCTCCTCGCCTCGCACCATCGTCCCTTTTGTCATTTAATCACTCGTGACCTCCACCCTATCACAGACCTTCCCTTTTGTTCTTTCCCTGACTTTGTACTTGCTTAAAAACTTTAGGAACACAGGAACAGGAGTAGGCCATTCAGCCCCTCGTGTCTGCTCCACCATTTGATAAGATCATGGCTGATCTGTGATCTAACTCCATATACCTGCCTTTGGCCCATATCCCTTAATACCTTTGGTTGCCAAAAAGCCATCGATCTCAGATTGAAATTTAGCAATTGAGCTAGTATCAATTGCCGTTTGCGGAAGAGAGTTCCAAACTTCTACAACCCTTTGTGTGTAGAAATGTTTTCTAATCTCGCTCCTGAAAGGTCTGGCTCTAATTTTTAGACTGTGCCCCCTACTCCTAGAATCCCCAACCAGCGGAAATAGTTTCTCTCTATCCACCCTATCTGTTCCCCTTAATATCTTATAAACTTCGATCACATCACCCCTTAACCTTCGAAACTCTAGAGAATACAACCCCAATTTGTGTAATCTCTCCTCATAACTTAACCCTTGAAGTCCGGGTATCATTCTAGTAAACCTACGCTGCACTCCCTCCAAGGCCAATATGTCCTTCCGAAGGTGCGGTGCCCAGAACTGCTCACAGTACTCCAGGTGCGGTCCAACCAGGGTTTTGTATAGCTGCAGCATAACTTCTGCCCCCTTGTACTCTGGTCCTCTGGATATAAAGGCCAGCATTCCATTAGCCTTATTGATTATTTTCTGCACCTGTTCATGACACTTCAATGATCGATGTACCTGAACCCCTAAGTCCCTTTGGACATCCACTGTTTTTAACTTTTTACCATTTAGAAAGTATCCTGTTCTATCCTTTTTTGATCCAAAGTGGATGACCTCACATTTGTCTACATTGAATTCCATTTGCCACAGTTTTGCCCATTCACCTAATCTATCAACATCGCTTTGTAATTTTATGTTTTCATCGACACTGCTTACAATGCCACCAATCTTTGTGTCATCGGCAAACTTCGATATGAGACTTTCTATGCCTTCATCTAAATCGTTAATAAATATTGTGAATAATTGAGGCCCCAAGACACATCCCTGCAAGACTCCACTAGTCACATCCTGCCAATGTGAGTACCTTCCCATTATCCCTACTCTCTGTCGCCTTTCACTCAGCCAACTTCCTAACCAAGTCCATACTTTTCCCTCGATTCCATGGGCTTCTATCTTAGCTAACAGTCTCTTATGTGGGACCTTATCAAATGCCTTCTGGAAGTCCATATAAATAACATCCATTGACATTCCCCTGTCCACTACTTTAGTCACCTCTTCAAAAAATTCAATCAGGTTTGTCAGGCACGACCTACCTTTCACAAATCCATGCTGACTCTCTCTGATTAACTGAAAATTCTCGAGGTATTCAGTCACCCTATCCTTAATTATAGACTCCAGCAATTTCCCCACATTTTTAACTCTGACATCTTCCAGTTCTGACGAAAGGTCTTTGACCTGAAACGTTAACTCTGTTTCTTTCTCCACAGATGCTGCCTGACTTGCTGAGCTTCTCCAGCATTTTCTGTTTTTATTTCAGATTTCCAGCATCTGCAGTATTTTGCTTTTGATATGGAGGCCAGAACTGTGCACAGTGCTCCAAGTGTGGTCTAACCCGAGTATATGGAGACCGGAACTGTGTCCAATGCTCCAAGTGTGGTCTAACCTGGGTATATGGAGACCGGAACTGTGCACAATGCTCCAACTGTGGTCTAACCCAAGTATATGGAGACCAGAACTGTGCACAGTGCTCCAAGTGTGCTCTAACCCGGGTATATGGAGACCGGAACTGTGTACAATGCTCCAAGTGTGCTCTAACCCGGGTATATGGAGACCAGAACGGTGCACAATGCTCCAAGTGTGCTCTAACCTGGGTATATGGAGACCGGAACTGTGCATAATGCTCATAGTATTTCAGGGCTCCGCACAGGTTAGCACTTTGTGTCATTTGTCCGTTTCGAGAACCTTCCTTATTAACCAAAGTATCTACCCCTTCCACGCTCCCTCCCCACAAGCACCATCAGCCTGAAAAATATCACCATCAGCTCCATGTAACTTTGGCGGAAGGTTGGCAGAGATCTTTTAAACAGGGTTTCCGCCAAAAGTTACGGCCCCAGGAAATTCCCGGTGTACGTCTCGCGGATGAGATGTTAAACCGAGGCACTGTGTCTGTCTGTTCAAGCAGAGGTTAAAGGATCCCATCTCCAGTATTGGAAGAGCGAGGAGTTCTCCCCGGTGTCAACCAACACAATCCAAAAAAACAGATTAACTGGTGATTGTTGTCGGTGGGATCTTGCTGTGTACACAAGTGTCTGCAGTGCAAAGTGTTTGATTGCAGGTGAGATGGTTTAAGATGTAATGAGGAGTGACATCAAAACAAGGATTGTGTCCTTCACTGAGTTCAGTCAAACTGATGCAAGAACTGATCCTTGCAGGCAGTGAGATTCCTGGGCACGACAGGCCATCCCTGAACCCAACTCCCGGGCCAGGGAAGAGCAGAGAACCTGCCGACATTGTGGAACTCACCATTTATTTTAAAGGAAAATTTACAAGATTGGGGATCTGCAGACAAACGGCAAATTCCCAACTCCCAGCGTCGAGCTGAACACGGCGAGCATGGTCAGTATGAGACGACATCACCACGGATAGCATTGCCCCAATCATCATCGCTCCTGCTGCACACTCCTCGCACCACCTGTCGCTGTCTGTCTGACCCTGTCCATCCCCTCTCCTCAGTCCCCCTCCGACTCGCTCTCTGACTCTCTCTCCCCATCCCTGTTCCTCTCTCTCTCTCTCTCTGTCCCCATCCCAGTCTCTCTCCCCGTCCCCCTCCACTTTCTCTCGCTCTCCCTGTCCCCCCCTCCCTCACCCGTCTCTCTCTCTCTCTCTCCCACCCGTCGCGCGCGCTCTCTCTCTCTGTCCCACCGTCGCGCACGCTCTCTCTCTCCCCGTCCCCCTCTCTCTCTCTCCCGTCCCCCTCTCTCTCTCTCTCTCTCTCTCCCCGTCCCCCTCGTGCTCTCTCTCTCTCCCCGTCCCCCTCGCGCTCTCTCTCTCTCTCTCTCTCTCTCCCCGTCCCCCTCGCGCTCTCTCTCTCTCTCCCCGTCCCCCTCGCGCTCTCGCTCTCTCTCCCCCCCTCCCCCCGTCCCCCTCGCTCTCTCTCTCTCCCCCCGTCCCCCTCGCTCTCTCTCTCTCTCCCCGTCCCCCTCGCGCTCTCGCTCTCTCTCCCCCCGTCCCCGTCGCGCGCTCTCTCTCTCCCCGTCCCCCTCGCGCTCTCGCTCTCTCTCTCCCCGTCCCCCTCACGCTCTCGCTCTCTCTCTCCCCGTCCCCCTCGCGCTCTCTCTCTCTCCCCGTCCCCCTCGCGCTCTCTCTCTCTCCCCGTCCACCTCGCGCTCTCTCTCGCTCTCCCCCCCGTCCCCCTCGCTCTCTCTCTCTCTTTCTCCCCGTCCCCCTCGCGCTCTCTCTCCCCCCGTCCCCCTCGCGCTCTCTCTCTCTCCCCGTCCCCCTCGCGCTCTCGCTCTCTCTCTCCCGTCCCCCTCGCCGGCGGCGGTCTCTCTCTCTCCCCGTCCCCCTCGCGCTCTCTCTCTCTCCCCGTCCCCCTCGCGCTCTCGCTCTCTCTCCCCGTCCCCCTCGCGCTCTCGCTCTCTCTCCCCGTCCCCCTCGCGCTCTCGCTCTCTCTCCCCGTCCCCCTCTCTCCCCGTCCCCCTCGCGCTCTCTCTCCCCGTCCCCCTCGCGCTCTCTCTCTCCCCGTCCCCCTCGCGCTCTCTCTCTCCCCGTCCCCCTCGCGCTCTCTCTCTCCCCGTCCCCCTCGCGGTCTCTCTCTCTCCCCGTCCCCCTCGCGCTCATCGCTCTCTCTCCCCGTCCCCCTCGCGCTCTCGCTCTCTCTCCCCGTCCCCCTCGCGCTCTCTCTCCCCGTCCCCCTCTCTCCCCGTCCCCCTCGCGCTCTCTCTCTCCCCGTCCCCCTCGCGCTCTCACGCTCTCTCCCCGTCCCCCTCGCGCTCTCGCTCTCTCGCCGTCCCCCTCGCGCTCTCTCCCCGTCACCCTCGCGCTCTCGCTCCCCGTCCCCCTCGCGCTCTCTCTCTCCCCGTCCCCCTCGCGCTCTCGCTCTCTCTCTCTCTCTTCCCCGTCCCCCTCGCGCTCTCGCTCTCTCTCCCCGTCCCCGTCCCCCTCGCGCTCTCGCTCTCTCTCCCCGTCCCCCTCGCGCTCTCTCTCCCCGTCCCCCTCTCTCCCCCCGTCCCCCTCTGCGCTCGCTCTCTCGCCGTCCCCCTCGCGCTCCTCCCCGTCACCCTCGCGCTCTCGCTCCCCGTCCCCCTCGCGCTCTCTCTCTCCCCGTCCCCCTCGCGCTCTCGCTCTCTCTCTCTCTCTCCCCGTCCCCCTCGCGCTCTCGCTCTCTCTCCCCGTCCCCGTCCCCCTCGCGCTCTCGCTCTCTCTCCCCGTCCCCGTCCCCCTCGCGCTCTCGCTCTCTCTCCCCGTCCCCCTCTCTCCCCGTCCCCCTCTCTCCCCGTCCCCCTCGCGCTCTCTCCCCGTCCCCCTCGCGCTCTCGCTCTCTCCCCGTCCCCCTCGCGCTCTCGCTCTCTCCCCGTCCCCTCGCGCTCTCGCTCTCTCCCGTCCCCCTCGCGCTCTCGCTCTCTCCCCGTCCCCCTCGCGCTCTCGCTCTCTCCCCGTCCCCCTCGCGCTCTCGCTCTCTCCCCGTCCCCCTCGCGCTCTCGCTCTCTCCCCGTCCCCCTCGCGCTCTCGCTCTCTCCCCGTCCCCCTCGCGCTCTCGCTCTCTCCCCGTCCCCCTCGCGCTCTCGCTCTCTCCCCGTCCCCCTCGCGCTCTCGCTCTCTCCCCGTCCCCCTCGCGCTCTCGCTCTCTCCCCGTCCCCCTCGCGCTCTCGCTCTCTCCCCGTCCCCCTCGCGCTCTCGCTCTCTCGCCGTCCCCCTCGCGCTCTCGCTCTCTCCCCCGTCCCCCTCGCGCTCTCGCTCTCTCCCCGTCCCCCTCGCGCTCTCTCCCCGTCCCCCCTCGCGCTCTCTCCCCGTCCCCCCTCGCGCTCTCTCCCCGTCCCCCTCGCGCTCTCTCCCCGTCCCCCTCGCGCTCTCTCCCCGTCCCCCTCGCGCTCTCTCCCCGTCCCCCTCGCGCTCTCTCCCCGTCCCCCTCGCGCTCTCTCCCCGTCCCCCTCGCGCTCTCTCCCCGTCCCCCTCGCGCTCTCTCCCCGTCCCCCTCGCGCTCTCGCTCTCTCCCGTCCCCCTCGCGCTCTCGCTCTCTCCCGTCCCCCTCGCGCTCTCGCTCTCTCTCCCCGTCCCCCTCGCGCTCTCGCTCTCTCTCCCCGTCCCCCTCGCGCTCTCGCTCTCTCTCCCCGTCCCCCTCGCGCTCTCGCTCTCTCTCCCCGTCCCCCTCGCGCTCTCGCTCTCTCTCCCCGTCCCCCTCGCGCTCTCGCTCTCTCTCCCCGTCCCCCTCGCGCTCTCGCTCTCTCTCCCCGTCCCCCTCGCGCTCTCGCTCTCTCTCCCCGTCCCCCTCGCGCTCTCGCTCTCTCTCCCCCGTCCCCCTCGTGCTCTCGCTCTATCTCCCCGTCCCCCTCGCGCTCTCGCCCCGTCCCCCTCGCGCTCTCGCCCCGTCCCCCTCGCGCTCTCGCCCCGTCCCCCTCGCGCTCTCTCTCCCCATCCCCCTGTCTCCCCGTCCCCCTCTCGCTCCCCGTCCCCCTCGCGCTCTCTCTCTCTCCCCGTCCCCCTCGCGCTCTCTCTCTCTCCCCGTCCCCCTCGCGCTCTCTCTCTCTCTCTCTCCCCGTCCCCCCTCGCGCTCTCTCTCCCCGTCCCCCTCGCGCTCTCTCCCCGTCCCCCACTCTCCCGTCCCCCTCGCGCTCTCTCTCCCCCGTCCCCTCGCGCTCTCTCTCTCCCCGTCCCCCTCGCGCTCTCTCTCTCCCCGTCCCCCTCGCGGTCTCTCTCTCTCTCCCCGTCCCCCTCGCGCTCTCGCTCTCTCTCCCCGTCCCCCTCGCGCTCTCTCTCTCCCCGTCCCCCTTGCGCTCTCGCTCGCTCTCCCCCCGTCCCCCTCGCGCTCTCTCTCTCTCCCCCGTCCCCCTCGCGCTCTCGCTCTCTCTCTCCCCGTCCCCCTCGCGCTCTCGCTCTCTCTCTCCCCGTCCCCCTCGCGCGCTCTCTCTCTCCCGTCCCCCTCGCGCGCTCTCTCTCTCCCCGTCCCCCTCGCGCTCTCTCTCTCCCCGTCCCCCTCGCGCTCTCTCTCTCCCCGTCCCCCCTCGCGCTCTCTCTCCCCGTCCCCCTCGCGCTCTCTCCCCGTCCCCCACTCTCCCCGTCCCCCTCGCGCTCTCTCTCCCCGTCCCCCTCGCGCTCTCTCTCTCCCCGTCCCCCTCGCGCTCTCTCTCTCCCCGTCCCCCTCGCGGTCTCTCTCTCTCCCCGTCCCCCTCGCGCTCTCGCTCTCTCTCCCCGTCCCCCTCGCGCTCTCTCTCTCCCCGTCCCCCTTGCGCTCTCGCTCGCTCTCCCCCCGTCCCCCCTCGCGCTCTCTCTCTCTCCCCGTCCCCCTCGCGCTCTCGCTCTCTCTCTCCCCGTCCCCCTCGCGCTCTCGCTCTCTCTCTCCCGTCCCCCTCGCGCGCTCTCTCTCTCCCCGTCCCCCTCGCGCGCTCTCTCTCTCCCCGTCCCCCTCGCGCTCTCTCTCTCCCCGTCCCCCTCGCGCTCTCTCTCTCCCGTCCCCCTCGCGCTCTCTCTCTCTCTCTCTCTCTCCCCCCGTCCCCCTCGCTCACTCTCTCTCTCTCACTCCCCGTCCCCCTCGCGCTCTCGCTCTCTCTCCCCCGTCCCCCCGCGCGCTCTCTCTCTCCCCGTCCCCGTCCCCTCGCGCTCTCGCTCTCTCTCTCCCAGTCCCCCTCGCGCTCTCGCTCTCTCTCTCCCCGTCCCCCTCGCGCTCTCGCTCTCTCTCCCCGTCCCCCTCTCTCCCCGTCCCCCTCGCGCTCTCTCTCTCCCCGTCCCCCTCGCGCTCTCTCTCTCCCCGTCCCCCTCGCGCTCTCTCTCTCCCCGTCCCCCTCGCGGTCTCTCTCTCTCCCCGTCCCCCTCGCGCTCTCTCTCCCCGTCCCCCTCGCGCTCTCTCTCTCCCCGTCCCCCTCGCGCTCTCGCTCTCTCTCTCCCCGTCCCCCTCGCGCTCTCGCTCTCTCTCGCCCCGTCCCCCCTCGCGCTCTCGCTCTCTCTCTAACCGTCCCCCTCGCGCTCTCTCTCCCCGTCCCCCTCTCTCCCCGTCCCCCTCGCGCTCTCTCTCTCTCCCCGTCCCCCTCGCGCTCTCTCTCTCTCCCCGTCCCCCTCGCGCTCTCTCCCCGTCCCCCTCGCGCTCTCTCTCTCCCCGTCCCCCTCGCGCTCTCGCTCTCTCTCTCTCTCTCCCCGTCCCCCTCGCGCTCTCGCTCTCTCTCCCCGTCCCCGTCCCCCTCGCGCTCTCGCTCTCTCTCCCCGTCCCCCTCTCTCCCCGTCCCCCTCGCGCTCTCTCCCCGTCCCCCTCGCGCTCTCGCTCTCTCCCCGTCCCCCTCGCGCTCTCGCTCTCTCCCCGTCCCCCTCGCGCTCTCGCTCTCTCCCCGTCCCCCTCGCGCTCTCGCTCTCTCCCCGTCCCCCTCGCGCTCTCGCTCTCTCCCCGTCCCCCTCGCGCTCTCGCTCTCTCCCCGTCCCCCTCGCGCTCTCGCTCTCTCCCCCGTCCCCCTCGCGCTCTCGCTCTCTCCCCCGTCCCCCTCGCGCTCTCGCTCTCTCCCCGTCCCCCTCGCGCTCTCGCTCTCTCCCCGTCCCCCTCGCGCTCTCGCTCTCATCTCCCGTCCCCCTCGCGCTCTCGCTCTCTCCCCGTCCCCCTCGCGCTCTCGCTCTCTCCCCGTCCCCCTCGCGCTCTCGCTCTCTCGCCGTCCCCCTCGCGCTCTCGCTCTCTCCCCGTCCCCCTCGCGCTCTCTCCCCGTCCCCCCTCGCGCTCTCTCCCCGTCCCCCTCGCGCTCTCTCCCCGTCCCCCTCGCGCTCTCTCCCCGTCCCCCTCGCGCTCTCTCCCCGTCCCCCTCGCGCTCTCTCCCCGTCCCCCTCGCGCTCTCTCCCCGTCCCCCTCGCGCTCTCTCCCGTCCCCCTCGCGCTCTCTCCCCGTCCCCCTCGCGCTCTCTCCCCGTCCCCCTCGCGCTCTCTCCCCGTCCCCTCGCGCTCTCTCCCCGTCCCCCCTCGCGCTCTCTCCCCGTCCCCCTCGCGCTCTCGCTCTCTCCCCGTCCCCCTCGCGCTCTCGCTCTCTCTCCCCGTCCCCCTCGCGCTCTCGCTCTCTCTCCCCGTCCCCCTCGCGCTCTCGCTCTCTCTCCCCGTCCCCCTCGCGCTCTCGCTCTCTCTCCCCGTCCCCCTCGCGCTCTCGCTCTCTCTCCCCGTCCCCCCTCGCGCTCTCGCTCTCTCTCCCCGTCCCCCTCGCGCTCTCGCTCTCTCTCCCCGTCCCCCTCGCGCTCTCGCTCTCTCTCCCCGTCCCCCTCGCGCTCTCGCTCTCTCTCCCCGTCCCCCTCGCGCTCTCGCTCTCTCTCCCCGTCCCCCTCGCGCTCTCGCTCTCTCTCCCCGTCCCCCTCGTGCTCTCGCTCGATCTCCCGTCCCCCTCGCGCTCTCGCCCCGTCCCCCTCGCGCTCTCGCCCCGTCCCCCTCGCGCTCTCGCCCCGTCCCCCTCGCGCTCTCTCTCCCCATCCCCCTGTCTCCCCGTCCCCTCTCGCTCCCCGTCCCCCTCGCGCTCTCTCTCTCTCCCCGTCCCCCTCGCTCTCTCTCTCTCCCCGTCCCCCTCGCGCTCTCTCTCTCTCTCTCTCCCCGTCCCCCCTCGCGCTCTCTCTCCCCGTCCCCCTCGCGCTCTCTCCCCGTCCCCCACTCTCCCCGTCCCCCTCGCGCTCTCTCTCGTCCCCACCGCTCCCCCCCCTCGCGCTCTCTCTCTCCCCGTCCCCCTCGCGCTCTCTCTCTCCCCGTCCCCCTCGCGGTCTCTCTCTCTCCCCGTCCCCCTCGCGCTCTCGCTCTCTCTCCCCGTCCCCCTCGCGCTCTCTCTCTCCCCGTCCCCCTTGCGCTCTCGCTCGCTCTCCCCCCGTCCCCCTCGCGCTCTCTCTCTCTCCCCGTCCCCCTCGCGCTCTCGCTCTCTCTCTCCCCGTCCCCCTCGCGCTCTCGCTCTCTCTCTCCCCGTCCCCCCTCGCGCTCTCTCTCTCCCCGTCCCCCTCGCGCGCCTCTCTCTCTCCCCGTCCCCCCTCGCGCTCTCTCTCTCCCCGTCCCCCTCGCGCTCTCTCTCTCCCCGTCCCCCCTCGCGCTCTCTCTCCCCGTCCCCCCTCGCGCTCTCTCCCCGTCCCCCACTCTCCCCGTCCCCCTCGCGCTCTCTCTCCCCGTCCCCCTCGCGCTCTCTCTCTCCCCGTCCCCCTCGCGCTCTCTCTCTCCCCGTCCCCCTCGCGTCTCTCTCTCTCCCCGTCCCCCCTCGCGCTCTCGCTCTCTCTCCCGTCCCCCTCGCGCTCTCTCTCTCCCCGTCCCCCTTGCGCTCTCGCTCGCTCTCCCCCCGTCCCCCTCGCGCTCTCTCTCTCTCCCCGTCCCCCTCGCGCTCTCGCTCTCTCTCTCCCCGTCCCCCTCGCGCTCTCGCTCTCTCTCTCCCCGTCCCCCTCGCGCGCTCTCTCTCTCCCCGTCCCCCTCAGCGCGCTCTCTCTCTCCCCGTCCCCCTCGCGCTCTCTCTCTCCCCGTCCCCCTCGCGCTCTCTCTCTCCCCGTCCCCCTCGCGCTCTCTCTCTCTCTCTCTCTCTCCCCCCGTCCCCTCGCTCACTCTCTCTCTCTCACTCCCCGTCCCCCTCGCGCTCTCGCTCTCTCTCCCCCCGTCCCCCGCGCGCTCTCTCTCTCTCCCCCGTCCCCCTCGCGCTCTCGCTCTCTCTCTCCCAGTCCCCCTCGCGCTCTCGCTCTCTCTCTCCCCGTCCCCCTCGCGCTCATCGCTCTCTCTCCCCGTCCCCCTCTCTCCCCGTCCCCCTCGCGCTCTCTCTCTCCCCGACCCCCTCGCGCTCTCTCTCTCCCCGTCCCCCTCGCGCTCTCTCTCTCCCCGTCCCCCTCGCGGTCTCTCTCTCTCCCCGTCCCCCTCGCGCTCTCTCTCCCCGTCCCCCTCGCGCTCTCTCTCTCCCCGTCCCCCTCGCGCTCTCGCTCTCTCTCTCCCCGTCCCCCTCGCGCTCTCAGCTCTCTCTCGCCCCGTCCCCCTCGCGCTCTCGCTCTCTCTCTAACCGTCCCCTCGCGCTCTCTCTCCCCCGTCCCCCCTCTCTCCCCGTCCCCCTCGCGCTCATCTCTCTCTCCCCGTCCCCCTCGCGCTCTCTCTCTCTCCCCGTCCCCCTCGCGCTCTCTCCCCGTCCCCCTCGCGCTCTCTCTCTCCCCGTCCCCCTCGCGCTCTCGCTCTCTCCCCGTCCCCCTCGCGCTCTCTCCCCGTCCCCCTCGCGCTCTCTCTCTCCCCCGTCCCCCTCGCGCTCTCTCTCTCCCCGTCCCCCTCGCGCTCTCGCTCTCTTCCCCGTCCCCCTCTCGCTCCCCGTCCCCCTCGCGCTCTCTCTCTCTCCCCGTCCCCCTCGCGCTCTCTCTCTCTCCCCGTCCCCCTCGCGCTCTCTCTCTCTCTCTCTCCCCGTCCCCCCTCGCGCTCTCTCTCCCCGTCCCCCTCGCGCTCTCTCCCCGTCCCCCACTCTCCCCGTCCCCCTCGCGCTCTCTCTCCCCGTCCCCCTCGCGCTCTCTCTCTCCCCGTCCCCCTCGCGCTCTCTCTCTCCCCGTCCCCCTCGCGGTCTCTCTCTCTCCCCGTCCCCCTCGCGCTCATCGCTCTCTCTCCCCGTCCCCCTCGCGCTCTCTCTCTCCCCGTCCCCCTTGCGCTCTCGCTCGCTCTCCCCCCGTCCCCCTCGCGCTCTCTCTCTCTCCCCGTCCCCCTCGCGCTCTCGCTCTCTCTCTCCCCGTCCCCCTCGCGCTCTCGCTCTCTCTCTCCCCGTCCCCCTCGCGCGCTCTCTCTCTCCCCGTCCCCCTCGCGCGCTCTCTCTCTCCCCGTCCCCCTCGCGCTCTCTCTCTCCCCGTCCCCCTCGCGCTCTCTCTCTCCCCGTCCCCCTCGCGCTCTCTCTCTCCCCGTCCCCCTCGCTCTCTCTCTCTCCCCGTCCCCCTCGCTCTCTCTCTCTCTCTCTCTCTCTCCCCCCGTCCCCCTCGCTCACTCTCTCTCTCTCACTCCCCCGTCCCCCTCGCGCTCTCGCTCTCTCTCCCCCCGTCCCCCGCGCGCTCTCTCTCTCTCCCCGTCCCCCTCGCGCTCTCGCTCTCTCTCTCCCAGTCCCCCCTCGCGCTCTCGCTCTCTCTCTCCCCGTCCCCCTCGCGCTCTCGCTCTCTCTCCCCGTCCCCCTCTCTCCCCGTCCCCCTCGCGCTCTCTCTCTCCCCGTCCCCCTCGCGCTCTCTCTCTCCCCGTCCCCCTCGCGCTCTCTCTCTCCCCGTCCCCCTCGCGGTCTCTCTCTCTCCCCGTCCCCCTCGCGCTCTCTCTCCCCGTCCCCTCGCGCTCTCTCTCTCCCCGTCCCCCTCGCGCTCTCGCTCTCTCTCTCCCCGTCCCCCTCGCGCTCTCGCTCTCTCTCGCCCCGTCCCCCTCGCGCTCTCGCTCTCTCTCTAACCGTCCCCCTCGCGCTCTCTCTCCCCGTCCCCCTCTCTCCCCGTCCCCCTCGCGCTCTCTCTCTCTCCCCGTCCCCCTCGCGCTCTCTCTCTCTCCCCGTCTCCCTCGCGCTCTCTCCCCGTCCCCCTCGCGCTCTCTCTCTCCCCATCGCGCTCTCGCTCTCTCCCCGTCCCCCTCGCGCTCTCGCTCTCTCCCCGTCCCCCTCGCGCTCTCGCTCTCTCCCCGTCCCCCTCGCGCTCTCTCCCCGTCACCCTCGCGCTCTCGCTCTCTCTCCCCCCGTCCCCCTCGCGCTCTCGCTCTCTCTCTCCCCGTCCCCCTCGCGCTCTCGCTCTCTCTCTCCCCGTCCCCCTCGCGCTCTCGCTCTCTCTCCCCGTCCCCTCTCTCCCCGTCCCCTCGCGCTCTCTCTCTCCCCGTCCCCCTAGCGCTCTCTCCCCGTCCCCCTCGCGGTCTCTCTCTCTCCCCGTCCCCCTCGCGCTCTCTCTCTCCCCGTCCCCCTCGCGCTCTCTCTCTCCCCGTCCCCCTCGCGCTCTCTCTCTCCCCGTCCCCCTCGCGCTCTCGCTCTCTCTCCCCGTCCCCTCGAGCTCTCGCTCTCCCCGTCCCCCTCGCGCTCTCGCTCTCTCTCTCCCCGGCCCCTCGCGCTCTCGATCTCTCTCTCCCCGTCCCCCTCGCGCTCTCTCTCCCCGTCCCCTCTCTCCCCGTCCCCCTCGCGCTCTCTCTCTCCCCGTCCCCCTCGCGCTCTCTCTCTCCCCGTCCCCCTCGCGCTCTCTCGCCATCCCCCTCGTGCTCTCTCTCTCCCCGTCCCCCTCGCGCTCTCTCTCTCCCCGTCCCCCTCGCGCTCTCGCTCTCTCCCCGTCCCCCTCGCGCTCTCGCTCTCTCCCCGTCCCCCTCGCGCTCTCTCTCTCCCCGTCCCCCTCGCGCTCTCACGCTCTCTCCCCGTCCCCCTCGCGCTCTCACGCTCTCTCCCCGTCCCCCTCGCGCTCTCGCTCTCTCGCCGTCCCCCTCGCGCTCTCGCTCTCTCTCCCCGTCCCCCTCGCGCTCTCTCTCTCTCTCTCTCTCTCTCCCCGTCCCCCTCGCGCTCTCGCTCTCTCTCCCCGTCCCCGTCCCCCTCGCGCTCTCGCTCTCTCTCCCCGTCCCCCTCGCGCTCTCTCTCCCCGTCCCCCTCTCTCCCCGTCCTCCTCGCGCTCTCTCTCTCCCCGTCCCCCTCTCTCCCCGTCCTCCTCGCGCTCTCTCTCTCCCCGTCCCCCTCGCGCTCTCTCTCTCCCCGTCCCCCTCGCGCTCTCTCTCTCCCCGTCCCCCTCGCGCTCTCTCTCTCTCCCCGTCCCCCTCGCGCTCTCGCTCTCTCCCCGTCCCCCTCGCGCTCTCGCTCTCTCCCCGTCCCCCTCGCGCTCTCGCTCTCTCCCCGTCCCCCTCGCGCTCTCACGCTCTCTCCCGTCCCCCTCGCGCTCTCGCTCTCTCGCCGTCCCCCTCGCGCTCTCTCCCCGTCACCCTCGCGCTCTCTCCCCGTCACCCTCGCGCTATCGCTCTCTCTCCCCGTCCCCCTCGCGCTCTCTCTCTCCCCGTCCCCCTCGCGCTCTCGCTCTCTCTCTCCCCGTCCCCCTCGCGCTCTCGCTCTCTCTCCCCGTCCCCGTCCCCCTCGCGCTCTCGCTCTCTCTTCCGTCCCCCTCGCGCTCTCTCTCCCCGTCCCCCTCTCTCCCCGTCCCCCTCGCGCTCTCTCTCTCCCCGTCCCCCTCGCGCTCTCTCTCTTCCCGTCCCCCTCGCGCTCTCGCTCTCTCCCCGTCCCCCTCGCGCTCTCGCTCTCTCCCCGTCCCCCTCGCGCTCTCGCTCTCTCCCCGTCCCCCTCGCGCTCTCGCTCTCTCCCCGTCCCCCTCGCGCTCTCGCTCTCTCCCCGTCCCCCTCGCGCTCTCGCTCTCTCCCCGTCCCCCTCGCGCTCTCGCTCTCTCCCCGTCCCCCTCGCGCTCTCGCTCTCACGCCGTCCCCCTCGCGCTCTCGCTCTCACGCCGTCCCCCTCGCGCTCTCTCCCCGTCCCCCTCGCGCTCTCTCCCCGTCCCCCTCGCGCTCGCTCCCCGTCCCCCTCACGCTCGCTCCCCGTCCCCCTCGCGCTCGCTCCCCGTCCCCTCGCGCTCGCTCCCCGTCCCCCTCGCGCTCGCTCCCCGTCCCCCTCGCGCTCGCTCCCCGTCCCCCTCGCGCTCTCGCTCGCTCCCCGTCCCCCTCGCGCTCTCGCTCTCTCCCCGTCCCCCTCGCGCTCTCGCTCTCTCCCCGTCCCCCTCGCGCTCTCGCTCTCTCTCCCCGTCCCCCTCGCGCTCTCGCTCTCTCCCCGTCCCCCTCGCGCTCTCGCTCTCTCTCCCCGTCCCCCTCGCGCTCTCGCTCTCTCTCCCCGTCCCCTCGCGCTCTCGCTCTCTCTCCCCGTCCCCCTCGCGCTCTCGCTCTCTCTCCCCGTCCCTCTCGCGCTCTCGCTCTCTCTCCCCGTCCCCCTCGCTCTCTCTCCCCGTCCCCCTCGCGCTCTCGCTCTCTCTCCCCGTCCCCTCGCGCTCTCTCCCCGTCCCCCTCGCGCTCTCTCTCTCTCCCCGTCCCCCTCGCGCTCTCTCTCTCTCCCCGTCCCCTCGCGCTCTCTCTCTCTCCCCCGTCCCCCTCGCGCTCTCTCTCCCCATCCCCCTGTCTCCCCGTCCCCCTCTCGCTCCCCGTCCCCCTCGCGCTCTCTCTCTCCCCGTCCCCCTCGCGCTCTCTCTCTCTCCCCGTCCCCCTCGCGCTCTCTCTCTCTCCCCGTCCCCCTCGCGCTCTCTCTCTCTCTCTCTCTCTCCCCGTCCCCCTCGCGCGCTCTCTCTCTCTCCCCCCCCGTCCCCCTCGCGCGCTCTCTCTCTCTCTCCCCGTCCCCCTCGCGCTCTCTCTCTCTCTCCCCGTCCCCCTCGCTCTCTCCCCGTCCCCTCGCGCTCTCTCTCTCTCTCTCTCTCTCTCTCCCTGTCCCCCTCGCGCTCTCTCTCTCTCCCCGTCCCCCTCGCGCTCTCTCTCTCTCCCCGTCCCCCTCGCGCTCTCTCTCTCTCCCCGTCCCCCTCGCGCTCTCTCTCTCTCCCCGTCCCCCTCGCGCTCTCTCTCTCTCCCCGTCCCCCTCGCGCTCTCTCTCTCTCCCCGTCCCCCTCGCGCTCTCTCTCTCTCTCTCTCTCTCCCCGTCCACCTCGCGCTCTCTCTCTCTCTCTCCCCGTCCCCCTCGCGCTCTCTCTCTCTCTCCCCCCGTCCCCCTCGCGCTCTCTCTCTCTCTCCCCGTCCCCCTCGCGCTCTCTCTCTCTCCCCGTCCCCCTCGCGCTCTCTCTCTCTCCCCGTCCCCCTCGCGCTCTCTCTCTCTCCCCGTCCCCCTCGCGCTCTCTCTCTCTCTCTCTGTCCCCGTCCCCCTCGAGCTCTCGCTCTCTCTCCCCGTCCCCCTCGCGCTCTCTCTCCCCGTCCCCCTCTCTCCCCGTCCCCCTCGCGCTCTCTCTCCCCGTCCCCTCGCGCTCTCTCTCTCCCCGTCCCCCTCGCGCTCTCTCTCTCCCCGTCCGCCTCGCGGTCTCTCTCTCTCCCCGTCCCCCTCGCGCTCTCGCTCTCTCTCCCCGTCCCCCTCGCGCTCTCGCTCTCTCTCCCCGTCCCCCTCGCGCTCTCGCTCTCTCTCCCCGTCCCCCTTGCGCTCTCGCTCGCTCTCCCCCCGTCCCCCTCGCGCTCTCTCTCTCCCCGTCCCCCTCGCGCTCTCGCTCTCTCTCTCCCCGTCCCCCTCGCGCTCTCGCTCTCTCTCTCCCCGTCCCCCTCGCGCTCTCTCTCTCCCCGTCCCCCTCGCGCTCTCTCTCTCCCCGTCCCCCTCGCGCTCTCGCTCTCTCTCTCCCCGTCCCCCTCGCGCTCTCTCTCTCCCCGTCCCCCTCGCGCTCTCTCTCTCCCCGTCCCCCTCGCGCTCTCGCTCTCTCTCTCCCCGTCCCCCTCGCGCTCTCGCTCTCTCTCTCCCCGTCCCCTCGCGCTCTCGCTCTCTCTCTCCCCGTCCCCCTCGCGCTCTCTCTCTCCCCGTCCCCCTCGCGCTCTCTCTCTCCCCGTCCCCTCGCGCTCTCTCTCTCCCCGTCCCCCTCGCGCTCTCTCTCTCCCCGTCCCCCTCGCGCTCTCTCTCTCCCCGTCCCCCTCGCGCTCTCTCTCTCCCCGTCCCCCTCGCGCTCTCTCTCTCCCCGTCCCCCTTGCGCTCTCTCTCTCCCCGTCCCCCTCGCTCTCTCTCTCTCTCTCTCCCCCGTCCCCCTCGCTCTCTCTCTCTCTCTCACTCCCAGTCCCCCTCGCGCTCTCGCTCTCTCTCCCCCCGTCCCCCTCGCGCTCTCGCTCTCTCTCTCCCCGTCCCCCTCGCGCTCTCGCTCTCTCTCTCCCCGTCCCCTCGCGCTCTCGCTCTCTCTCCCCGTCCCCTCGCGCTCTCTCTCTCCCCGTCCCTCTCGCGCTCTCTCTCTCCCCGTCCCCCTCGCGCTCTCTCTCTCCCGTCCCCCTCGCGGTCTCTCTCTCTCCCCGTCCCCCTCGCGCTCTCTCTCCCCGTCCCCTCGCGCTCTCTCTCCCCGTCCCCTCGCGCTCTCTCTCCCGTCCCCTCGCGCTCTCTCTCCCCGTCCCCCTCGCGCTCTCTCTCCCCGTCCCCCTCGCGCTCTCTCTCCCCGTCCCCCTCGCGCTCTCA
>NW_027138651.1:0-39604 GCF_035084215.1 Heptranchias perlo
CAGTGTCCCCATCTCTCTCTCTCTCTGTCCCCATCTCTCTCTCTCTCTGTCCCCCTCTCTCTCTCTGTCCCCCTCTCTCTCTCTCTCTGTCCCCCTCTCTCTCTCTCTCTCTCTCTGTCCCCCCCCTCTCTCTCTGTCCCTCTCTCTCTCTCTCTTCCCTCTCTCTCTCTCTCTTCCCTCTCTCTCTCTCTCTCTGTCCCCTCTCTCTCTCTGTCCCCTCTCTCTCTCTGTCCCTCTCTCTCTCTGTCCCCCTCTCTCTCTTCCCCCCCTCTCTCTCTCTCTCGCTCTGTCCCTCTCGTACAATCTCTGCAAATCCAATCCACCTGCCCACTGGTTGCATTTTTAACCCAAGAAAATGTTTACCTGCAAATCCAGGTTAAGGACACAGGAGGGACCTGGTTACCCTCCTCTCCCCCTCCCCCCTGCCCCCCTCCCTCTCCCTCCTCTCCCCCTTCCCCCTCCCCCACCCACACCTTCATTCAGCATCCTGCGCCTCCCCGAGCTCATCACAATCCAAGGCGACTGGAAAGCAGAGGACGATGCACGGCACTCTCTCTGATTCAAAAGGAGCAGTGTTAAAAGGGGCAGCGCCAAAGGTTCATTAAGCTGAAGGGAGGGAGTTTAACCCTACAGTTAGTGCAGGCCACTGACTGAAGCAGGGGCCAGAGTGCTGCCCTTCCACTCAGAGCTGCCTCATTTCACAGGCCTCAGGTTAGAACGGGTTGTTAACACTGTCACACACTTCAGGCATGTGCGCGTGCAAGGCTCACACTTCAGCCATGTGCGCGTGCAAGGCTCACACTTCAGCCATGTGCGCGTGAAAGGCTCACACTTCAGCCATGTGCGCGTGCAAGGCTCACACTTCAGCCATGTGCGCGTGCAAGGCTCACACTTCAGCCATGTGCGCGTGCAAGGCTCACACTTCAGCCATGTGCGCGTGCAAGGCTCACACTTCAGCCATGTGCGCGTGCAAGGCTCACACTTCAGCCATGTGCGCGTGCAAGGCTCACACTTCAGCCATGTGCGCGTGCAACGCTCACACTTCAGCCATGTGCGTGTGCAACGCTCACACTTGACAACTGTCAACACACTGAAGCAGGGGATCAATCTGGCTCTTCGCCAGCCTGTGATTGGTGCAGAACCGAACAAGGAAATTTAATGGGGAGCCTTTGCAGATGATTTGCTCCCCGACTCCAGACAGATCCACAGGAGAAAGTGAGACTTTGCATTTCACAACCTCAGGACGTCCCAAAGCTTTACAGCCAATGAAGTACTCACAAACAGCAATGTGATGAAAACCAGATCACCTGTTTTTTTTTAAACTGATTTTGGTTCAGGGATAAATAATGGCCAGGACACCGAGGAGAACTCCCCTGCTCTTTTTCAAATAGGGGTCATGGATCTTTTACGTCCACCTGAGGGGGCAGACAGGGCCTCGATTTAACGTCTCAACCGAAAGACGCCACCTCCAACAGGGCAGCACTCCCTCAGTACTGACGTCCGACAGTGCAGCGCTCCCTCAGTACTGACCCTCCGACAGTGCAGCGCTCCCTCAGTACTGACCCTCCGACAGTGCAGCGCTCCCTCAGTACTGACCCTCCGACAGTGCAGCGCTCCCTCAGTACTGACCCTCCGACAGTGCAGCGCTCCCTCAGTACTGACCCTCCGACAGTGCAGCGCTCCCTCAGTACTGACCCTCCGACAGTGCAGCGCTCCCTCAGTACTGACCCTCCGACAGTGCAGCGCTCCCTCAGTACTGACCCTCCGACAGTGCAGCGCTCCCTCAGTACTGACCCTCCGACAGTGCAGCGCTCCCTCAGTACTGACCCTCCGACAGTGCAGCGCTCCCTCAGTACTGACCCTCCGACAGTGCAGCACTCCCTCAGTACTGACCCTCCGACAGTGCAGCGCTCCCTCAGTACTGACCCTCCGACAGTGCAGCGCTCCCTCAGTACTGACCCTCCAACATTGCAGCGCTCCCTCAGTACTGACCCTCCGACAGTGCAGTGCTCCCTCAGTACTGCACTAGAAGTGTCGGCCTGGATTATGAACTCATAAGCGGAGGAGGTATTGGCGGTTTTAGCAGGCCGAAAAATGGATAAATCCCAGGCCCGGACGAAATGTATCCCAGGCTACTGTGTGAGGCAAAGGAGGAGATTGCGGGGCTCTAACACATATATTCAGAACCTCTCTGGCCACAGGGGATGTGCCAGAGGACTGGAGAACCGCTAATGTAATACCATTATTCAAGAAGGGGAGTAGGGAAAAACCGGGGAACTACAGGCCAGTGAGCCGAACATCAGTGGTAGGAAAATTATTGGAAAAAATTCTGAAGGACAAAATTAGTCTCCACTTGGAGAAGCAAGGATTAATCAGGGATAGTCAACATGGCTTTGTCAAGGGAAGATCATGTCTGACTAATTTGATTGAATTTTTTGAGGGGGTGACTAGGCGTGTGGATGAGGGTAACGCAGCGGATGTGGTATACATGGATTTCAGTAAGGCCTTCGATAAAGTCCCCCACAGGAGACTGGTCAAGAAGGTACGAGCCCATGGAATCCAGGGTGCCTTGGCACTTTGGATACAAAACTGGCTTAGTGGCAGAAGGCAGAGGGTGATGGTCGAAGGTTGTTTTTGTGACTGGAAGCCTGTGGCCAGTGGGGTACCACAGGGATCGGTGCTGGGTCCCTTGCTGTTTGTGGTCTACATTAACGACTTGGATATGAATGTAAAAGGTATGATCAGTAAGTTCGCTGATGATACAAAAATTGGTAGGGTGGTAAATAGCGAGGAGGATAGCCTCAGTCTGCAGGACGATATAGATGGGTTGGTCAGATGGGCGGAACAGTGGCAAATGGAATTTAACCCGGAAAAGTGCGAGGTGATGCACTTTGGAGGGACTAACAAGGCAAGGGAATACACAATGAATGGGAGGACCCTAGGCAAGACAGAGGGTCAGAGGGATCTTGGTGTGCAAGTTCACAGATCCCTGAAGGCAGCGGAACAGGTAGATAAGGTGGTAAAGAAGGCATATGGGATACTTGCCTTTATTAGCCGAGGCATAGAATATAAGAGCAAGGAGGTTATGATGGAGCTGTATAAAACACTGGTTAGGCCACAGCTGGAGTACTGTGTGCAGTTCTGGTCGCCACACTATAGGAAGGATGTGATCGCTTTGGAGAGGGTGCAGAGGAGATTCACCAGGATGTTGCCAGGGCTGGAGCGCTTCAGCTATGATGAGAGACTGGGAAGATTGGGTTTGTTTTCCTTGGAGCAGAGGAGGCTGAGGGGGGACATGATTGAGGTGTACAAAATTATGAGGGGCACAGATAGGATGGATACTAAGGAGCTTTTTCCCTTCGTTGAGGGTTCTATAACAAGGGGGCATAGATTCAAGGTAAAAGGCGGGAGGTTTAGAGGGGATTTGAGAAAGAACTTTTTCACCCAGAGGGTGGTTGGAGTCTGGAACTCACTGCCTGAAAGGGTTGTGGAGGCAGGAACCCTCACAACATTCAAGAAGCATTTGGATGAGCACTTGAAATGCCATAGCATACAAGGCTACGGACCAAATGCTGGAATATGGGATTAGATTAGACAGGGCTTGATGGCCGGCGCGGACACGATGGGCCGAAGGGCCTCTATCCGTGCTGTATAAATCTATGACATCTATCTATGACTAAGTCTCTGGAATGGGACTTACGTAGAATTACATGGAATGTACAGCACAGAAACAGGCCATTCAGCCCAACTGGTCTATGCTGGTGTATATACTCCACACGAGCCTCCTCCCTCCCTACTTCATCTCACCCTATCACCATCTCCTTCTATTCCTTTCTCCCTCATGTGTTTATCGAGCTTCCCCTTAAATCCATCCACACTATTCACCTCAACTACTCCCTGTGGGAGCGAGTTCCACATTCTCACCACTCTCTGGGTAAAGAAATTTCTCCTGAATTCCCGATTGGATTTATTTATGACTAATTCATATTCACGACCTCTAGTTCTGGTCTCCCCCACAAGTGGAAACATTTTCTCTACATCGACCCGATCAAACCCCTTCATAATCTTAAAAACCTCCATCAGGTCACCCCTCAGTCTTCTCTTTTCTGGAGAAAAGACACCCGGCCTGTTTAATCTTTCCTGATAATTGTATCCTCTCAGTTCTGGTATCCTAGTGAATCTTTTTTGCACCTTCTCCAGTGCCTCTATATCCATTTTATAATATGGAGACCAGAACTGTTCACAATACTCCAAGTGTGGTCTAACCAAGGTTCTATACAAGTTTAACATGATGTCTCTGCTTTTCAATTCTATCCCTCTAGAAATGAACCCCAGTGTTTGGTTTTTTTTTATGTCCTTATTAACTTGTGTCACTACTTTTAGTGATTTGTGTATCTGTTCCCCCAGATCCCTCTGCTCCTCGACCCCATTCAGACTCTTATTATCCAAGCAGTGTGTGACCTCCTTATTCTTCCAAACAAAATGCTCCACCTCACACTTATCTATATTGAAATTCATTTGCCAATTACACGCCCATTCTGCACGTTTATTAATGTCCCCTTGTATTTTGTCACGTTCTTCCTTTGTATTAACAACACCCCCCAATTTGGTGTCATCAGCAAATTTTGAAATTGTACTTCCGTTAATGTAAATGGTGAACAACAGTGGTCCCAGCACCGATCCATGTGGAACACCACTTCCCACCTTTTGTCAGTCGGAGTAACTACCCTAAACCCCTACTCTCTTTACAGTTTTGTAGCCAACTTGCTATAATTTTGCTACCTGTCCCCTGACTCCACATGCTCTGACCTTAGTCATGAGTCTATAATGTCCGTTAGGGAAGGAAACCTGCCGTCCTGACCCGGTCTGGTCTATATGTGACTCCAGTCCCCACAGCAATGTGGTTGATTCGTAATCGCCGTCTGAAATGGCCTAGCAAGACACTCAGTTGTAAAATCTCGCTACAGAAAGTCACAATAAGAATAAAACCGGACGGACCACCCGGCATCGGACCACTAGGCACCGGACACGACAAAGGCAAACCAAGCCCAGTCGACCCTGCAAATTCCTCCTCACTAACATCTGGGGATTGTGCCAAAATTGGGAGAGCTGTCCCACAGACGAGTCAAGCAACAGCCTGACATAGCCATACTCACAGAATCATACCTTTCAGCCAACATCCCAGACTCTTCCATCACCATCCCTGGGTATGTCCTGTCCCACCGGCAGGACAGACCCACCAGAGGTGGCGGTACAGTGATATACAGTCAGGAGGGAGTGGCCCTTGGAGTCCTCAACATTGACTCTGGACCCCATGAAATCTCATGGCATCAAGTCAAACATGGGCAAGGAAACCTCCTGCTGATTACCACCGACTGCCCTCCCTCAGCTGATGAATCAGTCCTCCTCCATGTTGAACACCACTTGGGGGAAGCACTGAGGGTAGCAAGGGCACAGAATGTACTCCGGGTGTGGGAGTTCAATGTCCATCACCAAGAGTGGCTCAGTAGCACCATTACTGACCGAGTTGGCCAAGTCCTGAAGGACATAGCTGCCAGACTGGGCCTATGGCAGGTGGTGAGCGAACCAACACGAGGGAAAAACCTACTTGACCTCGTCCTCACCAATCTACCTGTCGTAGATGCATCTGTCCATGACAGTATTGGTAGGAGTGACCACCGCACAGTCCTCGTGGAGACGAATCATAGAATCATAGAATCACCCTATCCACCTGTGACTCCACTTTCAAGGAGCTATGAACCTGTACTCCCAGATCTCTTTGTTCTATAACTCTCCCCAACGCCCTACCATTAACGGAGTAGGTCCTGGCCCGATTCGATCTACCAAAATGCATCACCTCACATTTATCTAAATTAAACTCCATCTGCCATTCATCGGCCCACTGGCCGAATTTATCAAGATCCCGTTGCAATCATAGAAGTTACAACATGGAAACAGGCCCTTCGGCCCAACATGTCCATGTCGCCCAGTTTATACCACTAAGCTAGTCCCAATTGCCTGCACTTGGCCCATATCCCTCGATACCCATCTTACCCATGTAACTGTCCAAATGCTTTTTAAAAGACAAAATTGTACCCGCCTCTACTACTGCCTCTGGCAGCTCGTTCCAGACACTCACCACCCTTTGAGTGAAAAAATTGCCCCTCTGGACCCTTTTGTATCTCTCCCCTCTCACCTTAAATCTGTGCCCCCTCGTTATAGACTCCCCTACCTTTGGGAAAAGATTTTGACTATCGACCTTATCTATGCCCCTCATTATTTTATAGACTTCTATAAGATCACCCCTTAACCTCCTACTCTCCAGGGAAAAAAGTCCCAGTCTGTCTAACCTCTCCCTGTAAGTCAAACCATCAAGTCCCGGTAGCATCCTAGTAAATCTTTTCTGCACTCTTTCTAGTTTAATAATATCCTTTCTATAATAGGGTGACCAGAACTGTACACAGTACTCCAAGTGTGGCCTCACCAATGCCCTGTACAACTTCAACAAGACATCCCAACTCCTGCATTCAATGTTCTGACCAATGAAACCAAGCATGCCGAATGCCTTCTTCACCACCCTATCCACCTGTGACTCCACTTTCAAGGAGCTATGAATCTGTACTCCCAGATCTCTTTGTTCTATAACTCTCCCCAACGCCCTACCATTAACGGAGTAGGTCCTGGCCCGATTCGATCTACCAAAATGCATCACCTCACATTTATCTAAATTAAACTCCATCTGCCATTCATCGGCCCACTGGCCCAATTTATCAAGATCCCGTTGCAATCCTAGATAACCTTCTTCACTGTCCACAATGCCACCAATCTTGGTGTCATCTGCAAATTTACTAACCATGCCTCCTAAATTCTCATCCAAATCATTAATATAAATAACAAATAACAGCGGACCCAGCACCGAACCCTGAGGCACACCGCTGGACACAGGTATCCAGTTTGAAAAACAACCCTCTACAACCACCCTCTGTCTTCTGTCGTCAAGCCAATTTTGTATCCAATTGGCTACCTCACCTTGGATCCCATGAGATTTAACCTTATGTAACAACCTACCATACGGTACCTTGTCAAATGCTTTGCTGAAGTCCATGTAGACCACGTCTACTGCACAGCCCTCATCTATCTTCTTGGTTACCCCTTCAAAAAACTCAATCAAATTCGTGAGACATGATTTTCCTCTCACAAAACCATGCTGACTGTTCCTAATTAGTCCCTGCCTCTCCAAATGCCTGTAGATCCTGTCCCTCAGAATACCCTCTAATAACTTACCCACTACAGATGTCAGGCTCACCGGTCTGTAGTTCCCAGGCTTTTCCCTGCCGCCCTTCTTAAACAAAGGCACAACATTTGCTACCCTCCAATCTTCAGGCACCTCACCTGTAGCTGTCGATGATTCAAATATCTCTGCTAGGGGACCCGCAATTTCCTCCCTAACCTCCCATAACGTCCTGGGATACATTTCATCAGGTCCCGGAGATTTATCTACCTTGATGCGCGTTAAGACTTCCAGCACCTCCCTCTCTGTAATATGTACACTCCTCAAGACATCACTATTTATTTCCCCAAGTTCCCTAACATCCATGCCTTTCTCAACCGTAAATACCGATGTGAAATATTCATTCAGGATCTCACCAACGTGTTGTGTGGCACTACCACCGTGCTAAATGGGATAGATTCAGAACAGATCTAGCAGCTCAAAACTGGGCACCCATGAGGCTCTGTGGGCCATCAGCAGCAGCAGAATTGTATTCCAGCACAATCTGTAACCTCATGGCCCGGCATATTCCTCACTCTACCATTAGCAACAAGCCAGGGGATCAAACCTGGTTCAATGAGGAGTGTAGAAGAGCATGCCAGGAGCAGCATCAGGCATACCTAAAAATGAGGTGCAACCTGGTGAAGCTACAACTCAGGACTACATGCATGCTAAACAGCGGAAGCAACATGCTATAGACAGAGCTAAGCGATTCCACAACCAACGGATCATAGGAACATAGGAACAGGAGTAGGCCATTCAGCCCCTCGTGCCTGCTCCGCCATTTGATAAGATCATGGCTGATCTGTGATCTAACTCCATATACCTGCCTTTGGCCCATATCCCTTAATACCTTTGGTTGCCAAAAAGCTGTCTATCTCACATTTAAATTTAGCAATTGAGCTAGTATCAATTGCCGTTTGCGGAAGAGAGTTCCAAACTTCTACCACCCTTTGTGTGTAGAAATGTTTTCTAATCTCGCTCCTGAAAGGTCTGGCTCTAATTTTTAGACTGTGCCCCCTGCTCCTAGAATCCCCAACCAGTGGAAATAGTTTCTCTCTATCCACCCTATCCGTTCCCCTTAATATCTTATAAACTTCGATCAGATCACCCCTTAACCTTCGAAACTCCAGAGAATACAACCCCAATTTGTGTAATCTCTCCTCGTAACTTAACCCTTGAAGTCCGGGTATCATTCTAGTAAACCTATGCTGCACTCCCTCCAAGGCCAATATGTCCTTCCGAAGGTGCGGTGCCCAGAACTGCTCACAGTACTCCAGGTGCGGTCTAACTTCTGCCCCCTTGTGCTCCAGTCCTCTCGATATAAAGGCCAACATTCCATTAGCCTTACTGATTATTTTCTGCACCTGTTCATGACACTTCAATGACCTAATGATTAAGAGCTAAGCAATTCCACAACCAACGGATCAGATCAAAGCTCTGCAGTCCTGCCACATCCAGTCGTGAATGGTGGTGGACAATTAAACAACTAACTGGAGGAGGAGGCTCTGTAAACATCCCCATCCTCAATGATGGCAGAGTCCAGCACGTGAGTGCAAAAGACAAGGCTGAAGTGTTTGCAACCATCTTCAGCCAGAAGTGCCGAGTGAATGATCCATCTCGGCCTCCTCCCGATATCCCCGCCATCACAGAAGCCAGTCTTCAGCCAATTCGATTCACTCCACGTGATATCAAGAAACCGCTGAGTGCACTGGATACAGCAAAGGCTATGGGCCCGACATCATCCCGGCTGTAGTGCTGAAGACTTGTGCTCCAGAACTAGCTGCGCCTCTAGCCAAGCTGTTCCAGTACAGCTACAACACTGGCATCTACCCGACAATGTGGAAAATTGCCCAGGTATGTCCTGTTCTCAAAAAGCAGGAAAAATCCAATTCGGCCAATTACCGCCCCATCAGTCTACTCTCAATCATCAGCAAAGTGATGGAAGGTGTCGTCGACAGTGCTATCAAGCGGCACTTACTCACCAATAACCTGCTCACCGATGCTCAGTTTGGGTTCCATCAGGACCACTCGGCTCCAGACCTCATTACAGCCTTGGTCCAAACATGGACAAAAGAGCTGAATTCCAGAGGTGAGGTGAGAGTGACTGCCCTTGACATCAAGGCAGCATTTGACCAAGTGAGGCACCATGGAGCCCTAGTAAAATTGAAGTCAATTGGAATCAAGGGGAAAGCTCTCCAATGGCTGGAGTCATACTTAGCTCAAAGGAAGATGGTAGTGGTTGCTGGAGGCCAATCATCTCAGCCCCAGGACATTGCTGCAGGAGTTCCTCAGGGCAGTGTCCTTGGCCCAACCATCTGCAGCTGCTTCATCAATGACCTTCCCTCCATCATAAGGTCAGAAATGGGGATGTTCGCTGATGATTGCACAGTGGTCAGTTCCATTTGCAACCCCTCAGATAATGAAGCAGTCCATGCCCGCATTCAACAAGATCTGGACAACATCCAGGCTTGCGCTCATAAGTGGCAAGTAACATTCGTGCCAGACAAGTGCCAGGCAATGACCATCTCCAACAAGACAGAGTATAACCATCTCCCCTTGATATTCAACAGCATTACCTTCGCTGAATCCCCCACTATCAACATCCTGTGGGACAGCATTGACCAGAAACTTAACTGGACCAGCCACATAAATACTGTGGCTACAAGAGCAGGTCAGAGGCTGGGTATTCTGCAGCGAGTGACTCACCTCCTGACTCCCCAAAGCCTTTCCACCATCTGCAAGGCACAAGTCAGGAGTGTGATGGAATACTCTCAACTTGCCTGGATGAGTGCAGCTCCAACAACACTCAAGAAGCTCGACACCATCCAGGACAAAGCAGCCCGCTTGATTGGCACCCCATCCACCACCCTAAACATTTACTCCCTTCCACAGGATGCACTGCAGCAACTCGCCAAGGCTTCTTCGACAGCACCTCCCAAACCCGCGACCTCTACCACCTAGAAGGACAAGAGCAGCAGGCACATGGGAACAACACCACCTGCACGTTCCCCTCCAAGTCACACACCATCCCGACTTGGAAATATATCGCCGTTCCTTCATCGTCACTGGGTCAAAATCTTGGAACTCCCTTCCTAACAGCACTGTGGGAGAGCCTTCACCACATGGACTGCAGCGGTTCAAGAAGGCGGCTCACCACCACCTTCTCAAGGGCAATTCGGGATGCGCAATAAATGCCGGCCTCGCCAGCGACGCCCACATCCCATGAACGAATAAAAAAAAATGAGACCTCATCGACGGACTTTGAAAATCCAAATATATTACATCTACTACATTACCCTTGTCTACTCTTTCTGTTACCTCGTCAAAGAATTCAATAAGGTTGGTCAAACATGACCTTCCCTCCTGAAATCCGTGCTGACTATTCTTTATTATATTTTTGGTTTCTAGATGTCTTTCTACATCTTTGAGTGAAGATTCCATTATCTTTCCTACCACCGACGTTAAGCCAATTGGTCTATAGTTCCCTGGACTTGTTCGATCTCCCTTTTTAAATATCGGAATCACATTATCTGTCCACCAGTCCTCTGGCACTATTCCGTTTACTAATAAATTTTTATATATATGTAACAGTGCCTCTGCTATCTCCTCCCTAACTTCTTTTAATATTCATGGATGCAATCCATCCGGACCAGGGGTTTTATCTTCTCTTGATTAGTTCATCAATTATCTCTCCACTTTCTATCTTAAATGTTTTTATATCTTATTCTATTTCTTCTTCCAATGTCCTGCCCACCATGTTAGTCTCCCTGGTAAATACTGAGGCAAAGTAATTATTTCTGCAATTTCGCTGTCATTACCTGTGAGTTTATCGTGTGTTTCCTTTAGTGGCCCTATCACTAACCTGATTTTTCTTTTGTTATTTATGTGTCTGTAGAATACTTTACTATTTATTTTTTTATTCCTTGATAATTTAATTTCGTAGTTTCTCTTTACCTTCCTAAAGGCCCACGACCTTCTGACTCAGAGGCGAGAGAGCTGCCCACTAAGCACCGTCCCCGTCTCCGACCGAGTTCTCTGCTCTCAGTCAGGATGTGAAATTTGGCCTGAATGTTCAGGCTGATGATGGGAAAAATCAGCCAGGGTTTCTGCCCCTGATCACTGTCCAGTGACCCCTGGGTTCGAGAGAGGGGAAATCAGCCAGGGTTCCTGCTCCTGATCACTGTCCAGTGACCCCTGGGTTCGAGAGAGGGGAAATCAGCCAGGGTTCCTGCTCCTGATCACTGTCCAGTGACCCCTGGGTTCGAGAGAGGGGAAATCAGCCAGGGTTCCTGCTCCTGATCACTGTCCAGTGACCCCTGGGTTCGAGAGAGGGGAAATCAGCCAGGGTTCCTGCTCCTGATCACTGTCCAGTGACCCCTGGGTTCGAGAGAGGGGAAATCAGCCAGGGTTCCTGCTCCTGATCACTGTCCAGTGACCCCTGGGTTCGAGAGAGGGGAAATCAGCCAGGGTTCCTGCTCCTGATCACTGTCCAGTGACCCCGGGGTTAGAGAGAGGGGAAATCAGCCAGGGTTCCTGCTCCTGATCACTGTCCAGTGACCCCTGGGTTCGAGAGAGGGGAAATCAGCCAGGGTTCCTGCTCCTGATCACTGTCCAGTGACCCCTGGGTTCGAGAGAGGGGAAATCAGCCAGGGTTCCTGCTCCTGATCACTGTCCAGTGACCCCGGGGTTAGAGAGAGGGGAAATCAGCCAGGGTTCCTGCTCCTGATCACTGGCCAGTGACCCCTGGGTTAGAGAGAGGGGAAATCAGCCAGGGTTCCTGCTCCTGATCACTGTCCAGTGACCCCGGGGTTAGAGAGAGGGGAAATCAGCCAGGGTTCCTGCCCCTGATCACTGTCCAGTGACCCCTGGGTTAGAGAGAGGGGAAATCAGCCAGGGTTCCTGCTCCTGATCACTGTCCAGTGACCCCTGGGTTAGAGAGAGGGGAAATCAGCCAGGGTTCCTGCTCCTGATCACTGTCCAGTGACCCCTGGGTTAGAGAGAGGGGGAAATCAGCCAGGGTTCCTGCTCCTGATCACTGGCCAGTGACCCCTGGGTTAGAGAGAGGGGAAATCAGCCAGGGTTCCTGCTCCTGATCACTGTCCAGTGACCCCTGGGTTAGAGAGAGGGGAAATCAGCCAGGGTTCCTGCCCCTGATCACTGTCCAGTGACCCCTGGGTTCGAGAGAGGGGAAATCAGCCAGGGTTCCTGCTCCTGATCACTGGCCAGTGACCCCTGGGTTAGAGAGAGGGGGAAATCAGCCAGGGTTCCTGCTCCTGATCACTGTCCAGTGACCCCTGGGTTAGAGAGAGGGGAAATCAGCCAGGGTTCCTGCTCCTGATCACTGTCCAGTGACCCCTGGGTTAGAGAGAGGGGAAATCAGCCAGGGTTCCTGCCCCTGATCACTGTCCAGTGACCCCCTGGGTTAGAGAGAGGGGAAATCAGCCAGGGTTCCTGCTCCTGATCACTGTCCAGTGACCCCTGGGTTAGAGAGAGGGGAAATCAGCCAGGGTTCCTGCTCCTGATCACTGTCCAGTGACCCCTGGGTTAGAGAGAGGGGAAATCAGCCAGGGTTCCTGCTCCTGATCACTGTCCAGTGACCCCTGGGTTAGAGAGAGGGGAAATCAGCCAGGGTTCCTGCTCCTGATCACTGGCCAGTGACCCCTGGGTTAGAGAGAGGGGAAATCAGCCAGGGTTCCTGCTCCTGATCACTGGCCAGTGACCCCTGGGTTAGAGAGAGGGGAAATCAGCCAGGGTTCCTGCTCCTGATCACTGTCCAGTGACCCCTGGGTTAGAGAGAGGGGAAATCAGCCAGGGTTCCTGCTCCTGATCACTGGCCAGTGACCCCTGGGTTAGAGAGAGGGGAAATCAGCCAGGGTTCCTGCTCCTGATCACTGGCCAGTGACCCCTGGGTTAGAGAGAGGGGAAATCAGCCAGGGTTCCTGCTCCTGATCACTGGCCAGTGACCCCTGGGTTAGAGAGAGGGGAAATCAGCCAGGGTTCCTGCTCCTGATCACTGGCCAGTGACCCTTTCTTGAAAGTGTGAGCACCATCACCACAAGGACTGCAGCATAGGAACACAGGAACAGGAGGAGGCCATTCAGCCCCTCGAGCCTGTTCCGCCATTCAATTAGATCACGGCGGATCTGTATTTTAACACCATTTACCCTCCTTGGTTCCCTAACCCTTAAACCCCTCATCCAACAAAATTCTATCAATCACAGTTTTGAAATTTCCAATTGACCCCCGGCCTCAGCAGCTTTTTATAGAATCATAGAATCATAGAAGTTTACAACATGGAAACAGGCCCTTCGGCCCAACATGTCCATGTCGCCCAGTTTATACCACTAAGCTAGTCCCAATTGCCTGCACTTGGCCCATATCCCTCTATACCCATCTTACCCATGTAACTGTCCAAATGCTTTTTAAAAGACAAAATTGTACCCGCCTCTACTACTGCCTCTGGCAGCTCGTTCCAGACACTCACCACCCTTTGAGTGAAAAAATTGCCCCCTCTGGACCCTTCTGTATCTCTCCCCTCTCACCTTAAATCTATGCCCCCTCGTTATAGACTCCCCTACCTTTGGGAAAAGATTTTGACTATCTACCTTATCTATGCCCCTCATTATTTTATAGATTCTATAAGATCACCCCTAAACCTCCTACTCTCCAGGGAAAAAAGTCTCAGCCTATCCAACCTCTCCCAAAAAGTCAAACCATCAAGTCCCGGTAGCATCCTAGTAAATCTTTTCTGCACTCTTTCTAGTTTAATAATATCCTTTCTATTATAGGGTGACCAGAACTGTACACAGTATTCCAAGTGTGGCCTTACTAATGTCTTGTACAACTTCAACAAGACATCCCAACTCCTGTATTCAATGTTCTGACCAATGAAACCAAGCATGCCGAATGCCTTCTTCACCACCCTATCCACTTGTGACTCCACTTTCAAGGAGCTATGAATCTGTACTCCTAGATCTCTTTGTTCTATAACTCTCCCCAACGCCCTACCATTAACGGAGTAGGTCTTGGCCCGATTCGATCGACCAAAATGCATCACCTCACATTTATCTAAATTAAACTCCATCTGCCATTCATCGGCCCACTGGCCCAATTTATCAAGATCCCGTTGCAATCCTAGATAACCTTCTTCACTGTCCACAATGCCACCAATCTTGGTGTCATCTGCAAACTTACTAACCATGCCTCCTAAATTCTCATCCAAATCATTGATATAAATAAAATGGGGGAGAGAGTTCCAGATTCCCACTCCCCTTTGTGTGAGGAAATGCTTCCTGACATCACCCCTGAACGGCCTGGCTCTAATTTTAAGAGTAAGAAGGAATGGACAACCAACGTGGCCTCAAACTGCATTTTGAAGCTGTGGGACATTTGTATAACCATAATACTAGTGGACCACCTGTGGCATTGCTCATGGTAAGTCGGAAGTTACAGTGTCTCGAGGTTTTGGTGGGGGTGGGGGGATGCTGGTTCGAGTAATTGGGGTGGCTGGGGTTGTTGTATTTGTTGGGGCACAGAGGGATAGGGCAGGTGAAGAAGGAACATGACAGCTTTGAGGATTTCAGGAAAGTTGGTCAGAGATGTGCTTCGATCCCCGTACCCTGACCCCAAAACACACCCAGCTGTTCCCTGACCCCCAAAACACACCCAGCTGTTCCCTGACCCCCAAAACACACCCAGCTGTTCCCTGACCCCCAAAACACACCCAGCTGTTCCCTGACCCCCAAAACACACCCAGCTGTTCCCTGACCCCCAAAACACACCCAGCTGTTCCCTGACCCCAAAACACACCCAGCTGTTCCCTGACCCCAAAACACACCCAGCTGTTCCCTGACCCCCAAAACACACCCAGCTGTTCCCTGACCCCCAAAACACACCCAGCTGTTCCCTGACCCCCAAAACACACCCAGCTGTTCCCTGACCCCCAAAACACACCCAGCTGTTCCCTGACCCCCAAAACACACCCAGCTGTTCCCTGACCCCCAAAACACACCCAGCTGTTCCCTGACCCCAAAACACACCCAGCTGTTCCCTGACCCCCAAAACACACCCAGCTGTTCCCTGACCCCAAAACACACCCAGCTGTTCCCTGACCCCAAAACACACCCAGCTGTTCCCTGACCCCCAAAACACACCCAGCTGTTCCCTGACCCCCAAAACACACCCAGCTGTTCCCTGACCCCAAAACATACCCAGCTGTTCCGACCCCAAAACACACCCAGCTGTTCCCTGACCCCAAAACACACCCAGCTGTTCCGACCCCAAAACACACCCTGCTGTTCCCTGACCCAAAAACACACCCAGCTGTTCCATGATCCCAAAGATGGCCCTGACCCCAATCCCAGGTGCACCCAGTTGTGCCCTGACCCCTAGCCCAGGTGCACCCAGTTGTGCCCTGACCCCTAGCCCAGGTGCACCCAGCAGTGCCCTGATCCCAACACCTGGACTTGGGTGTACAGGACACAATTTCAAAATTTGCAGATGACACAAAACTTGGAAGTGTAGTGAACAGTGAGGAGGATAGTGATAGACTTCAAGAGGGTGCAGACAGGCTGGTGGAATGGGCGGACACGTGGCAGATGAAATTTATCCCAGAGAAATGTGAAGTGATACATTTTGGCAAGAACAATGAGGAGAGGCGATATAAACTAAATGGCACATTTCTAAAGGGGGTGCAGGAACAGAGAGATCTGGGAGTGTATGTACACAAATTTTTGAAGGTGGCAGGGCAGGTTGAGAAAGTGGTTAAAAAAGCATACGGGATCCTGGGCTTTATAAATCGAGGCATAGAGTACAGAAGTATGGAAGTCATGGTGAACCTTTATAAAACACTGGTTCGGCCACAACTGGAGTATTGTGTCCAGATCTGGGCACCGCACTTTAGGAAAGATGTGAAGTCCTTAGAGAGGGTGCAGAAGAGATTTACTAGAATGATTCCAGGGATGAGGGACTTTAGTTATGTGGATAGACTGGAGAAGCTGGGGTTGTTCTCCTTGGAACAGAGAAGGTTGAGAGGAGATTTCATAGAAGTGTTCAAAGTCATGAAGGTTTAGATAAAGTAAATAAAGAGAAACTTCTCCCATTGACAGGAGGGTCGATAAACCAGAGGACACAGATTTAAGGTGATTGACAAAAGAACCAGAGGTGAAATGAGGAAACATTTTTTTACGCAGCGAGTTGTTATGATCTGGAATGCGCTGCCTGAAAGGGCGGTGGAAGCAGATTCAATCGCGGCTTTTAAAAAGGAATTGGATAAATACTTGAAGAGAAAAAATTAGCAGGGCTACGGGGAAAGAGCGATGGAATGGGACTGGCTTGATTGCCCTTACAAAGAGCTGGCACAGGCTCGATGGGCCGAATGGCCTCCTTCTGTGCTGTAACCATTCTACGATTCTATAACACCAGGCGCACCCAGCTGTGCCCTGACCCCTAGCTCAGGTACACCCAGCTGTGTTGGTACACACTGCACGTACAGTACAATTTCTCACAAGCAGCACTTTCTGACACAGTGTACGTGCAGTCAGTATACACTGGCAATCCTGTTTTTCTTGCTCCGGGCTGGATTAATTTTAGCCTTGCATTAGAGGAGGATTTCTCAGTGAACACACCCACCAGTGACATACCCGGGTGGGCTCCTCCCACGACCGAGTCTGAAGCCTGGCTCCGCACCGCACGTACTTAAAGGGGCCACGTCACGGGTAGTGTGTTATGGCGGCACGGTATTTGACAGATGGTTGGGTTGGACTTCAGCCTTCTCTTATTTACTAAACAGCTTCGAAAAATAGAACGACATCGCCCTGTCAAAAATTTATCAGGTACAGTGACAACCATTATCTGCAAGATTTTGCCAATAGCAAAAGATAAGTGACCACTTAATGTGGTTTTTTTTATGGTGTTCGTTGAAGGAGGGATATTGGCTCCAGGACACCGGGGAGAACTCCCTGCTCTTCCGATAGAGACATGGGATCCTTTATGTTTATCTTGGGAGAACATTAAATGGGTGGGGAGAGTCCATGATAGGGGAGAGTGTACATGAGCTGTGGGAGGAGATTAAATGGGTGGGTAGAGTCCATGATAGGGGAGAGTGTACATGAGCTGTGGGAGGAGATTAAATGGGTGGGTAGAGTCCATGATAGGGGAGAGTGTACATGAGCTGTGGGAGGAGATTAAATGGGTGGGTAGAGTCCATGATAGGGGAGAGTGTACATGAGCTGTGGGAGGAGATTAAATGGGTGGGTACAGTCCATGATAGGGGAGAGTGTACATGGGCAGTGAGGGGAGATTAAATGGGTGGGTACAGTCCATGATAGGGGAGAGTGTACATGGGCAGTGGGAGGAGATTAAATGGGTGGGGAGAGTCTATGATAGGGGAGAGTGTACATGGGCTGTGAGGGGAGATTAAATGGGTGGGGAGAGTCCATGATAGGGGAGAGTGTACATGGGCAGTGAGGGGAGATTAAATGGGTGGGGAGAGTCCATGATAGGGGAGAGTGTACATGGGCAGTGGGAGGAGATTAAATGGGTGGGGAGAGTCTATGATAGGGGAGAGTGTACATGGGCGGTGGGGGGAGATTAAATGGGTGGGTACAGTCCATGATAGGGGAGAGTGTACATGGGCAGTGGGAGGAGATTAAATGGGTGGGGAGAGTCTATGATAGGGGAGAGTGTACATGGGCTGTGAGGGGAGATTAAATGGGTGGGTAGAGTCCATGATAGGGGAGAGTGTACATGGGCTGTGGGAGGAGATTAAATGGGTGGGAACAAAGGAACATAGGAACAGGAGTAGGCCATTCAGCCCCTCGTGCCTGCTCCGCCATTTGATAAGATTATGGCTGATCTGTGATCTAACTCCACATACCTGCCTTTAGCCCATATCCCTTAATACCTTTGGTTGCCAAAAAGCTATCTATCTCACATTTAAATTTAGCAATTGAGCTGGTATCAATTGCCGTTTGCAGAAGAGAGTTCCAAACTTCTACCACCCTTTGTGTGTAGAAATGTTTTCTAATCTCGCTCCTGAAAGGTCTGGCTCTAATTTTTAGACTGTGCCCCCTACTCCTAGAATCCCCAACCAGCGGAAATAGTTTCTCTCGATCCACGCTATCCGCTCCCCTTAATATCTTATAAACTTCGATCAGATCACCCCTTAACCTTCGAAACTCTAGAGAATACAACCCCAATTTGTGTAATCTCTCCTCGTAACTTAACCCTTGAAGTCCGGGTATCATTCTAGTAAACCTATGCTGCACTCCCTCCAAGGCCAGTATGTCCTTCCGAAGGTGCGGTGCCCAGAACTGCTCACAGTACTCCAGGTACGGTCTAACCAGGGTTTTGTATAGCTGCAGCATAACTTCTGCCCCCTTGTACTCCAGTCCTCTTGATATAAACGCCAGAATTCTATTTGCCTTCTTGATTATTTTCCGCTTCATCCTGGATCACAATGTCTTCACCTTCGATAACCAGTTCTTTACCCAAACACACGGAACAGCCATGGGGACCAAATTCGCACCCCAATACGCCAACATTTTTATGCACAAGTTCGAGCAGGACTTCTTCACTGCACAAGACCTCCAACCAACACTATACACCAGATACATCGACGACATTTTCTTCCTATGGACCCATGGTGAAGAATCACTGAAGAGACTACATGATAACATCAACAAGTTCCATCCCACCATCAAGCTCACCATGGACTACTCCTCAGAATCGGTTTCTTTCTTGGACACACGAATTTCCATCAAAGACGGGCACCTCAGCACCTTACTCTACCGCAAGCCCACGGACAACCTCACGATGCTCCACTTTTCCAGCTCCCACCCCAACCACGTCAAAGAGGCCATCCCCTATGGACAAGCCCTGCGAATACACAGGATCTGCTCAGATGAGGAGGAACGCGATGGACACCTACAGACACTGAAAGACGCCCTCGTAAGAACAGGACATGACGCTCGACTCGTCGATCGACAGTTCCGACGGGCCACAGCGAAAAATCGCATAGACCTCCTCAGAAGACTAACACGGGACGCAACCAACAGAGTACCCTTCGTCGTCCAGTACTTCCCCGGAGCGGAGAAACTACGCCATGTTCTCCGCAGCCTTCAACATGTCATCGATGACGACGAACACCTCGCTATGGCCATCCCCACACTTCCACTACTCGCCTTCAAACAGCCACACAACCTCAAACAGACCATCGTTCACAGCAAATTACCCAGCTTTCAGGAGAACAGCGTCCACGACACCACACAACCCTGCCACGGCAACCTCTGCAAGACATGCCAGATCATCAACACAGACACCACCATCACACAAGAGGACACCACCCACCAGGTGCATGGTTCATACTCCTGGGACTCGGCCAACGTTGTCTACCTCATACGTTGCAGGAAAGGATGCCCCAGAGCATGGTACATTGGCGAGACCATGCAGACACTGCGACAACGGATGAACGGACACCGCGCAACAATCGCCAGACAGGAGGGTTCCCTCCCAGTCGGGGAACACTTCAGCAGTCAAGGACATTCAGCCACCGATCTTCGGGTAAGCGTTCTCCAAGGCGGCCTTCGAGACACACGACAACGCAAAATCGAACAGAAATTGATAGCCAAGTTCCGCACCCATGAGGACAGCCTCAACCGGGATCTTGAGTTCATGTCACGCTACATGTAACCCCACCAGCGAAAAAAAATTATGTTTTTAACACAACGGGTCATTCTCTGTCTTTCTCTTCCTTTCAGATGTTTCTCTCTCTCTCTCTGTCTTTTGTTCTGGCCATTTGTGTATTCGGTGGCCCTGTAGGTAACATCACTCTGTCTGAACACTTTGATTGCCTTGACAACGGGCAGTTGGAAAGATTATCTGTAATCACCAGGTATTGTTCTCTGACTATAAATGCGGTAACTTTCATGGAATCCCACACTCGCTCACCTGACGAAGGAGAAAGCCTCCGAAAGCTTGTGATTTTCAAATAAAACAGTTGGACTATAACCTGGTGTTGTAAGATTCCTTACATTTGTCAACCCCAGTCCATCACCGGCATCTCCACATCATGATTATTTTCTGCACCTGTTCATGACACTTCAATGATCTATGTACCTGAACCCCTAAGTCCCTTTGGACATCCACTGTTTTTAAACTTTTTACCATTTAGAAAGTACCCTGTTCTATCCTTTTTTGATCCAAAGTGGATGACCTCACATTTGTCTACATTGAATTCCATCTGCCACAGTTTTGCCCATTCACCTAATCTATCAATATCCCTTTGTAATTTTATGTTTTCATCTACACTGCTTACAATGCCATCAATCTTTGTGTCATTGGCAAACTTAGATATGAGACTTTCTATGCCTTCATCTAAGTCGTTAATAAATATTGTGAATAATTGAGGCCCCAAGACAGATCCCTGCGGGACTCCACTAGTCACATCCTGCCAATGTGAGTACCTTCCCATTATCCCTACTCTCTGTCGCCTTTCGCTCAGCCAACTTCCTAACCAAGTCCGTACTTTTCTCTCGATTCCATAGGCTTCTATCTTAGCTAACAGTCTCTTATGTGGGACCTTATCAAATGCCTTCTGGAAGTCCATATAAATAACATCCATTGACATTCCCCTGTCCACTACTTTAGTCACCTCTTCAAAAAATTCAATCAGGTTTGTCAGGCACGACCTACCTTTCACAAATCCATGCTGGCTCTCTCTGATTAACTGAAAATTCTCGAGGTGTTCAGTCACCCTATCCTTAATTATAGACTCCAGCATTTTCCCCCCAACAGATGTCAGGCTAACTGGTCTATAATTCCCCGGTTTCTCTCTCTCTCCTTTCATAAAAAGCGGAGTGACATGTGCAAATTTTCCAATCTAGAGGGACAGTTCCTGAATCTAGAGAACTTTGAAAGATTATAGTTAGGGCATCTGCAATGTGCTCACCTACTTCCTTTAAAACCCTGGGATGGAAACCATCTGGTCCTGGGGATTTGTCACTCTTTAGTGCTATTATTTTCTTCATCACTGTTGCTTTACTTATGTTAATTTTATTGAGTCCCTGTCCCCGATTCAATATAAGTTTTCTTGGGATTTCCGGCATGCTATCCTCTTTTTCTACTGTGCATGGGCTGTGGGGGGAGATTAAATGGGTGGGGAGAGTCTATGATAGGGGAGAGTGTGCATGGGCTGTGGGCAGAGTTTTGGATGCACTCAAGTTTATGGAGGGTGGAAGATGGGAGGCCGGCCAGGAGAGCATTGAAATAGTCGAGTCTGGAGGTAACAAAGGCACGGATGAGGGTTTCAGCAGCAGATGAGCTGAGGCAGGGGCGGAGACGGGCGCTGTTACGGAGGTGGAAGGAGGCGGTCTTGGTGGTGGAATGGATATGTAGTTGGAAGCTCATCTCAGGGACAAATAGGACGCCAAGTCTGTGAACGGTCTGGTTCAGCCTCGGACAGTGGCCGGGGGGAGGGGTGGAGTCGGCGGTTCGGGAACGGAGTTTACTTAAGAAAAGACACACTTGCTCTCGAGGCAGTACAGTACGGTTAATCCCGGGGATGAGGGGGCGGACATATGAGGAGAGGTTGAGTAGATTGGGACTCTACTCATTGGAGTTCAGAAGAATGAGAGGCGATCTTATTGAAACATATAAGATTGTGAAGGGGCTTGATCGGGTGGATGCGGTAAGGATGTTCCCAAGGATGGGTGAAACTAGAACTAGGGGGGCATAATCTTAGAATAAGGGGCTGCTCTTTCAAAACTGAGATGAGGAGAAACTTCTTCACTCAGAGGGTGGTGGGTCTGTGGAATTTGCTGCCCCAGGAAGCTGTGGAAGCTACATCATTAAATAAATTTAAAACGGAAATCGACAGTTTCCTAGAAGTAAAGGGAATTAGGGGTTACGGGGAGCGGGCAGGAAATTGGACATGAATTTAGATTTGAGGTTAGGACCAGATCAGCCATGATCTTATTGAATGGCGGAGCAGGCTCGAGGGGCCGATTGGCCTACTCCTGCTCCTATTTCTTATGTTCTTTATGGAGGGGAGTGAAGACAATGGCTTCGGTCTTCCCAATATTTCGTTGCAGGAAATTTTTGCTCATCCAGTGCTGGATGTCGGACAAGCAGTGTGACAAATGAGAGACAGCGGTGAGGTCGGGAGAGGTGGTGGTGAGGTCGAGCTGGGTGTCACCAGCGTACGTGGGGAATCTGACGTCGTGTTTTCGGATGATATCACCGAGGGGCAGCATGTAGATGAGAAATAGGAGGGGGGCCAGGGATAGATCCTTGGGGGACTCCAGAGGTAACGGTGCGGGAACGGGAAGAGAAGCCATCGCAGGAGATTCTCTGGCTGCAACTGGAGAGATTGGAATGGAACCAGGCGAGGGCAGTCCCAGCCAGCTGGACGACGGAGGAGAGGTGTTGGAGGAGGACGGTGCGGTCAACCGTGTCAAAGGCTGCAGACAGGTGGAGAAGGATGAGGAGGGAGAGTTTACCACGGTCACAGTCTCATAGGATGCTACTTGTGACTTTGATAATTGCCGTTTCAGTACTGTGGCAGGGGTGGAAACCTGATTGGAGGGATTCAAACATGGAGTTGCGGGAAAGATGGGCATGGATTTGGGAGGCGACAACACGTTCGAGGGCTTTGGAGGAAAGGGAGGTTGGAGATGGGGTGGTAGTTTGCAAGGTCAGAGGGGTCAAGGGCGGTTTTTTTTGAGGGGGGTGATGATGGCAGATTTGTAGGGGAGAGGGATGGTACCTGAGGAGAGGGAACCATTAACAATATCAGCTAACATGGAGGCCAGGAAGGGAAGTTGGGTGGTCAGCAGCTTGATAGGAATAGGGTGGAGGGAGCAGGAGGTGGGTCTCATGGTCAAGATGAGCTCGGAGAGGGCGTGAGGGGAGATAGGAGAGAAACTGGAGAAAGATGCGAGTTCAGGGCTGGGCAAGGGGGAACCTGAGGGGAAGTTTGTCTCGGTGGACTAGGGGAAGGGGGGGAAACGGCAGAGGCAGCTGAACGGATGGTCTCAATCTTAGTGACAAAGAAGTCCATGAGCTCCTCACAATTGTTGTTGGAGGTGAGGGTGGAGGAAGCAGGGGAGAGGGGTTTAAGAAGGTGGTTTGTAGTGGAGAAGAGAAGCCGGGGGTTATCTTTGCATTCCAGGATGATCCTGGAATGATGAGCAGTTTTGGCAGAGGAGAGCAGGACCCGATAGTGCTTTATGTGGTCCAGCCCGATCTGGCGATGAATGGCTAAACCAGTTGTCCGCCATAAACGTTCAACTCTACAACGTTGCCAAGAAGAGTAATAAAGTCTGAGGATTATGAGTCTTAGAAACCAGCAAAGGACGACCAAAAAATTGATTAAAAAATGAGAAAATAGAGAGTAAACTAGCAAGAAATATAAAAATGGATTGTAAGAGCGTTTACAAATATGTAAAAAGGACGAGAGTAGCAAAAGTAAACGTTGGTCCCTTAGAGGCTGAGACAGGAGAAATTATAATGGGGAATCAGGAAATGGCAGATGCGTAAAACAAATATTTTGTATCTGTCTTCACAGTAGAAGACACAAAAAACATACCAGAAATAGTGGGGAACCAAGGGGTAAATGAGAGGGAGGAACTTAAAGTAATTAATATCAGTGGAGAAAAAGTACTGGAGAAACTAATGGGACTAAAAGCCAATAAATCCCCTGGACCTGGGTTTTAAAAGAGGTGGCTGCAGAGATAGTGGATGCATTGGTTGTGATCTTCCAAAATTCTCTAGATTCTAGAACGGTCCCTGTGGATTGGAAGGTAGCAAATGTTACCCCGCTATTCAAGAAAGGAGGGAGAGAGAAAATAGGGAACAATAGGCCAGTTAGACCGACATTAATCATCGGGAAAATGCTGGAATCCATTATTAAGGAAGTGGTAACAGGGCACTTGGAAAATCATAATATGATTAGGTAGAATCAACATGGTTTTATGAAAGGGAAATCGTGTTTCACAAATTTATTAGAGTTTTTTGAGGATGTAACTAGCAGGGTAGATAAAGGGGAACCAGTGGATGTCGTATATTTGGATTTTCAAAAGGCATTCGATAAGGTGCCACATAAAAGGTTGTTACACAAGATAAGGGCTCATGGGGTTGGGGGTAATATATTAGCATGGATAGAGGATTGATTAATGGACAGAAAACAGAGAGTAGGGATAAACGGGTCATTCTCAGGTTGTCAGGCTGTAACTAGTGGGGTGCCGTAAGGATCAGTGCTTGGGCCTCAGCTATTTACAATCTATATTAATGATTTAGATGAAGGGACCGAGTGTAATGTATCCAAGTTTGCTGACGATGCAAAGCTAGGTGAGAAAGTAAGCTGTGAGGAGGACACAGAGAGTCTGCAAAGGGATATAGACAGGTTAAGTGAGTGGGTAAGAAGGTGGCAGATGGAGTATAATCTGGGGAAATGTGAGGTTATTCACTTTCATAGGAAGAATAGAAAAACAGAATATTTTTTAAATGGTGAGAAATGTTTAAATGTTGGTATTCAGAGGGGTTTGGGTGTCCTGGTACAAGAAACACAAAAAGTTAGCATGCAGGTACAGCAAGCAATTAGGAAAGCAAATGGTATGTTGGCATTTATTACAAGGGGCTTGGAGTACAAGAGTAAGGAAGTCTTACTGCAATTGTACAGGGCTTTGGTCACCTGGAGTACTGTGTACAGTTTTGGTCTCCTTATCTAAGGAAGGATATACTTGCCTTAGAGGCGGTGCAACGAAGGTTCACTAGATTAATTCCTGGGATGAGAGGGTTGTCCCATGAGGAGAGATTGAGTAGAATGGGCCTATACTCTCTGGAGTTTAGAAAAATGAGAGGTGATCTCATTGAAACATATAAGATTCAGAGGGGACCGGAAAGAGAGGTTAGAGGTTGAGAGGTTGTTTCCCCCGGCTGGAGAGCTCAGAACAAGGGGGCATAGTCTCCGGATTGGGGTCAGCCATTTAAGATTGAGGAGGAATTTCTTCACTCAGAGGGTTGTGAATCTTTGGAATTCTCTCCCCCAGAGGGCTGTGGATGCTGAGTCATTGAAAATATTCAAGGCTGAGATCGATAGATTGATTTTTGGACTCTAGGGGAATCAAGGGATATGGGGATCGGGCAGGAAAGTGGAGTTGAGGTTGAAGATCAGACATGATCTGATTGAATGGCGGAGCAGGCTCGAGGGGCTGTATGGCCTACTCCTGCTCATATTTCTTAAGTTCTTATATTCTAAGTCTGCTTCCCTTAGACTTAAGGGAGCAGAGATAAGGGCCGTCCCCGGGTGAGAGAAAGTAATGGTTTTAATGGGGACAAGGGCATCAAAGGTGGAGGTGAGGGTGTGACTGAGCAGATCGGTAGCTGCAGGAATGTCGTGAAGACTAGACAGTTGGGAATTTGAAAGTGCCGTTGTAAGTGCCCTGGTGGAGAGATTTTTCCAGGGGCGGACACAGGAGGAAGTGGGGTTGGGAGGGAGAAAGGGGAAGAGGGATGTGGGTGGAGAGGGATGCAAGGAAGTGATCAGAGATGGCCTTATCCGTGATTGACACGATGGGAGTAGAGAGGCCACGTGTGATGGCAAGGTTGAGGGGTTGGCCGTGAATACGTGCAGGGAGTTTATGTGGAGGGAGAGATTAAGGGAGGATGGGAGGGCAGTGAACTCAGAGGAGAGAGAGCACGATGAGTTGAGATGGAGGTTGAAATCACCGAGGATGAGAAGTCGCTCGGTGCAGAGGTTGAAGAAGGAAAGCAGTGAAGATATCTCGGGGGGAAACTTGGCATGTATTAGAGTGGGCGATAGGGAACGAGGATTTTAAAGGAGAGGTGAGAGGGGTGAAATAAAGTGAGATGCTCAAAGGAGAAGGTGCCAGAGTCGTCGGGGGACAGACCAAGGTGTGACTCGGTGATGGGGGCCTCACCGCCACCGCGGCGATCTGGGCGGGGCAAGTGGTGGAAGATATCGCCAGGCGGGGAGGCTTCATTAAGGGGGAAGGTGTCATCACCCGTCAGCCAGGTTTCCATCAAGGCCGTGTTATCGATGCAATCGTCCACGATAAGCTCACAAGTGAACGGACAGTCTGGAGGGAGATGCGGAGAGGGGCGGTGAGAGCTGATCCGCAGGGGCAGCACTGGGAGAGGTGAGCGAGACGGGAAGGAGATTGGCAAGATTAGCCCCCGGCGGGCTCGCTGGGCGGGAAATTCAGTGAGAGAGTGGGATGGGGCAGTTGGGGTTGCTGCTCGTGAGGAGGCAGCGACGAGTGTCTCGATGGGCCCTTCGGAGGAGGCCAGGGGAGGCACAGGGGGAAGCTGCAGGCGTTACTAAGAGGGAGGTCAGGCTGGGACGGCGGTCGGAGAGTAGGAAGGTCGAGGAGTGCTGAAGGGTTGGGGTAGGGATTTGCAGGGGGGGTGGGGGCAGGGTACTTGAGAGGGGAGAAATGAAAGGAGGCATGAGGACAGGAATGAGGAGTCCAGGAGAATTAAAGAGAAAAGAAGAAAAAAGGGGAGGTGGGGGGAGAAATAGAATCGATGGGTTCGGGCCCCGAGCGGCAGCCAAACCGCGCAGGCGAACGGACACAGGGAATGTCCAGTAAAGATTGGGATAGACATGTCCTCGTAATAAACAGGGAACAGAGAGGAGACAATAGGAGGAAGACCATAGTTAAAGTCAGGGGTCCCGTGGTGGGTTAAAGTTGACGCAGATAGGGTGGAGTCTGCTTGGAGCATCGACGAACTGATGTCCAGGTTCGGAGACAGGTGTGGAGGGCAAGTGAGTCCAGAAGCTATTTGAAGGGTGGAGTAACAGAGGACGCACTGCTCGAGGTATTTCAGTGTGAATGAAGGGCGAAATGGGGAGGGGGAATCGATCGTGGGGCAGAAAAGCAGTAGCGAATTTAGAGGTCACCCTAACATCCAGGAGCGGCCCAGGAGAGTGAATTTCTGGCCAGGAACCACACTGCAGCAAAATAAAGCTGAAAAACCAGTGGGACCAGTAAGGCAGTCAGAAGCTCAGCAGGTAACAGCAGCGGTGGGGGCTGGGCTGTGGGCTGCACAAAGTTACCTTCAAACTTAAGCAACTGAAGATCAGAGTCACAGCAACTGAGTTACAGTGCAGTCCAGTGGAGTAAGAATGAGTGTACATGGGCTGTGGGGGGAGATTAAATGGGAGGGGAGAGTCTGTGATAGGGGAGAGTGTACATGGGCTGTGGGGGGAGATTAAATGGGAGGGGAGAGTCTGTGATAGGGGAGAGTGTACATGGGCTGTGGGAGGAGATTAAATGGGTGGGGAGAGTCTGTGATAGGGGAGAGTGTACATGGGCTGTGGGAGGAGATTAAATGGGTGGGGAGAGTCTGTGATGGGGGAGAGTGCACATGGGCTGTGGGATTAAAGCCCCGAACACAATGTCTCATTTCTTATATTATAAAATACTGTGAAAAAAAGACAAAATTTTTCTGTTGATAAATCGGACAGTGAATCTGAATATAGTGCCAATTTGCTCTCCATTGCTCCGGGTTGGAATTCCGAGCCCTGGGAAATCGTGCTAAAAAGAGCAAGTATCGGAATTAACTTCGATACAGATTTAGCTTTTTTTTTTGCGGGTCAAAGCGTAATTGGACACAATGAGGTAGTTTATCAGCAAACACCAGATTGTGGAGCCCTCAATCACGACCTTTCCATTGACCAGGCACTGTGCGGGCCTACAGTCTCGCAGCCTTCAGCTATTCCACTCATAGCAGCTACTGGTGGAACCAGAAACCAGAAACATCACACCCGCAAGGAGAGGGAGACAGTGCACACTCGCTCCAAAACGCACTCGCTCCAAAACGCACTCGCTCCAAAACGCACGCGCTCCAAAACGCACTCACTCCAAAACGCACTCACTCCAAAACGCACTCACTCACTCCAAAACGCACTCACTCCAAAACGCACTCACTCACTCCAAAACGCACTCGCTCCAAAACGCACGCGCTCCAAAACGCACTCACTCCAAAACGCACGCACTCCAAAACGCACTCACTCCAAAACGCACGCACTCCAAAACGCACTCACTCCAAAACGCACTCACTCCAAAACGCACTCACTCCAAAACGCACTCACTCACTCCAAAACGCACGCACTCCAAAACGCACTCACTCCAAATCGCACTCACTCACTCCAAAACGCACTCACTCCAAAACGCACGCACTCCAAAACACACTCACTGGCACACATTGCCACATGTGCACAGGTGTTTGGAGCCTGCAGCCTCGTGCGATACCAGGTTGAGGTGAAATTCCCAGTTAGGGTATTCCGTAAACACTGCGTCCACAGTCCTGCGTCCACAGTCCCAGCTCGACTGATATCGTCAGCAAGGTCGTGGGACGTGACCTGGTTTGGCCTACATTTCTTTAAACCCCTTGCTTGTCCGACTAACTGGCAACCAAAGCCCTTGAGACTCAGATATCCGTGACTGTGGTCACCCGTCATTGCTGGTTTGCTCTCTCTGCTGAGCAACGGATCTGTTATTTTCCTGTCGACTCCAATTGCTCCCTCGGCCTGTCCAGAAGACACTGACTCTCAGTGGGACCTTGGTTCCACAGTCACCGGTCACCCACCGCACCCACGTGGCTGGTTTTCATGTTACACAGAATTACATCCAATCTACAGCAGAGAAGCAGGCCATTCGGCCCGTCTGGTCTATGCCAGTGTTGAAACTCCACATGAGCCTCCTCCCACTCTCATTAACTCTTCCCACCCTGTCCCCCATAGCCCTCTATTCCTTTCTCCCTCTTGTATGCATCAAGCCACCGTTAAATGCGTTAATTCTATCTGCTTCACCCACATGAGTTCCACGTTCTCACCACTCTCTGTGTAAAGAATCATACAGAACAGAAAAAGGCCATTCGGCCCACTGTGCCGGCTCTGTGGAAGAGCGATCCAATTAGTCCCACTGCTTTCTCTTTCCCCAAATCCCTGCAAATTTTTCCTTTTCAAGTATTTACCTAATTCCCTTTTGAAAGTTATTGTTGAATCTGCTTCCACCGCCCTTTCAGGCAGCGCATTCCAGATCAGAACAACTCGCTGCGTAAAAAAATATCTTATCTCCTCTCTGGCTTTTTTGCCAATTATTTTAAATCTGTGTCTTCTGGTTACTGACCCTCCTGCCACTGGAAACAGTTTCTCCTTATTTACTCTGTCAAAACCATTCATGATTTTGAACACCTCGATTAAATCTCCCCTTAACCTTCTCTGTTCCAAGGAGAACAATCCCAGCTTCTCCAGTCTCTCCACATAACTGAAGTCCCTCATCCCTGGAACCATTCTAGTAAATCTCCTCTGCACCCTCTCTAAGGCCTTCACATCCTTCCTAAAATGCGGTTCCCGGAACTGGACACAATATTCCAGCTGAGGCTTAACCAGTGACTGATAAACTTTCATAACTTCCTTGCTTTTGTACTCTGTGCCTCTATTAATAAAGCCCAGGATCCCATGTGCTTTTTTAACAGCCTTCTCAACTTGTCCTGCCACCTTCAAAGATTTGTGTACATTCACCCCCAGGTCTCTCTGTTCCTGCACCCCCTTTAAAATTGTACCATTTAGTTTATTTTGCCTCTCCTCATTCTTCCTACCAAAATGTATCACTTCACACTTCTCTGCGTTAAATTCCATCTGCCATGTGTCTGCCCATTTCACCATTCTGTCTCTGTCCTCCTGAAGTCTGTTACTATCCTCCTCATTCTTTACTACATTTCCAAGAAATTCTGCCTGAATTCTTTGTTTGATCTGTTAGTTGCTATCTTGCATTTATGCCCTTTGCCCTGGACTGACCCACTAGTGGAAACACTTTTTTCCACAACCACCCTATCGAAGCCCACGTAATTTTAAAGACCTCGATCGGTTCTCCTCTTAGTCTTTCCTTAACCAACGTCACCAAAACCGGTGATCTGGTCATCACGTTGCCGTTTGTGGGATCTTGCTGTGCGCAAATTGGCCCAACAGTGAACGCACTTCGAAAGTATCCCATTGGCTGAGGTTGTGAAAGGTGCTGTATTTCATGATGCACCCCCTCCACCCCCTGAATATCGGGGTGCACACCCTCCACCCCTCAATATCGGGGTACACACCCTCCACCCCCTGAATATCGGGGTACACCCCCTCCACCCCCTGAATATCGGGGTACACACCCTCCACCCCCCGAATATCAGGGTACACACCCTCCACCCCCGAATATCGGGGTGCACACCCTCCACCCCCTGAATATCGGGGTACACACCCTCCACCCCCTGAATATCGGGGTGCACACCCTCCACCCCTCAATATCGGGGTACACACCCTCCACCCCCTGAATATCGGGGTACACCCCCTCCACCCCCTGAATATCGGGGTGCACACCCTCCACCCCCTGAATATCGGGGAACACACCCTCCACCCCCCGAATATCGGGGTACACACCCTCCATACCCTGTATTTCATGATGCATACCCTCCGACTCCTTGTATTTCGGGGTGCATACCCTCCAACCCTCTGTATTTCGGGGTACACCCCCTCCACCCCCTGAATATCGGGGTACACATCCTCCACTGCCCTGAATATCGGGGTACACACCCTCCATCCCATGAACATCGGGGTGCACCCCTTCACCCCTGAATATCGGGGTACACCCCCACCCCTGAATATCGGGGTACACCCCCACCCCTGAATATCGGGGTACACACCCTCCATCCCTCTGAATATCGGGGTGCACAGCCTCCACACCCCTGAATATCGGGGTACACCCCCACCCCTGAATATCGGGGTACACACCCTCCATCCCTCTGAATATCGGGGTGCACACCCTTCACCCCCCTGTATTTCATGATGCAAACCCTCCGACCCTCTGTATTTCCGGGTACACCCCCTCCACCCCCTGTATTTCGGGGTGCGGGCCCTCCACCCCCTGTATTTCGGGGTGCGCGCCCTCCACCCGCTGTATTGCGGGGTGCGCACACTCCAACCCCTGAATATCGGGGTACACATCATGAAACCCGCTGAAATTTGGGGTACACATCCAACCCCCTGGATATCGGGGTGTGCGCCCATCACCCCCTGAATATCGGGGTGCGCGCCCTCCGACCCCTGAATATCGGGGTGCGCGCCCTCTCTCCCCCTGTATTTCGGGGTACCCGTCCTCTCCCCCCTTGTATTTCGGGGTACCTGCCCTCTCTCCCCCTGTATTTCGGGTTACGCGCCATCTCTTCCGTGTATTTCGGGTTACGCGCCATCTCTCCCCCTGTATTTCGGGGTACGCGCCATCTCTCCCCAGTATTTCGGGATACGCGCCCTCTCTCCTCCTGTATTTCGGGATACGCGCCCTCCAGCCCCCTGTATTTCGGGGTGCGCGCCCTCCAGCCCCCTATATTTTGGGGTACGCGTCCTCTCCCCCTCTATTTCGGGGTGCACGCCCTCTCTCCCCTCTATTTCGGGGTACACGCCCTACCCCCTATATTTGGGGGTACGTGCCCTCTCTCCCCCTGTATTTCGGGGTACGCACCATCTCTCCCCTGTATTTCGGGGTACGCGCCCTCTCTCCTCCTGTATTTCGGGGAACGCGCCCTCCAGCCCCCTGTATTTCGGGGTACGGGCCCTCTCTCCCCCTCTGTTTCGGGGTACGCGCCCTCTCTCCCCCTCTGTTTCGGGGTACGCGCCCTCTCTCCTCCTCTGTTTCGGGGTACGCGCCCTCCAGCCCCCTCTATTTCGGGGTACGCGCCCTCTCTCCCCCTCTGTTTCAGGGTACGCGCCCTCTCTCCTCCTCTGTTTCGGGGTACGCGCCCTCTCTCCCCCTCTTTTTCGGGGTACGCGCCCTCCAGCCCCCTGTATTTCGGGGTACGTGCCCTCCAGCCCCCTCTATTTCGGGGTACGCGCCCTCTCTCCCCCTCTGTTTCGGGGTACACGCCCTCTCCCCCCTCTTTTTCGGGGTACGCGCCCTCCAGCCCCCTGTATATCGGGGTACGTGCCCTCCAGCCCCCTCTATTTCGGGGTACGCGCCCTCTCTCCCCCTCTGTTTCGGGGTACGCGCCCTCTCTCCCCCTCTATTTCGGGGTACGCGCCCTCTCTCCCCCTCTGTTTCGGGGTACGCGCCCTCTCTCCCCCTCTGTTTCGGGGTACGCGCCCTCTCTCCCCATCTGTTTCGGGGTACGCGCCCTCTCCCCCCTCTGTTTCGGGATACACGCCCTCTCTCCCCTCAGTTTCGGGGTACGCGCCCTCTCTCCCCCTCTGTTTCGGGGTACGCGCCCTCTCTCCCCCTCTGTTTCGGGGTATGCGCCCTCTCTCCCCCTCTGTTTCGGGGTACGCGCCCTCTCTCCCCCTGTGTTTCGGGGTACGCGCCCTCTCTCCCCCCTCTGTTTCGGGGTGCGCGCCCTCTCTCCCCCTGTGTTTCGGGGTACGCGCCCTCTCTCCCCCTGTGTTTCGGGGTACGCGCCCTCTCTACCCCTGTGTTTCGGGGTACGCGCCCTCTCTCCCCCTCTGTTTCGGGGTACGCGCCCTCTCTCCCCCTGTGTTTCGGGGTACGTGCCCTCTCTCCCCCTGTGTTTCGGGGTACGTGCCCTCTCTCCCCCTGTGTTTCGGGGTACGCGCCCTCTCTCACCCTGTGTTTCGGGGTACGCGCCCTCTCTCCCCCTGTGTTTCGGGGTACGCGCCCTATCTCCCCCTGTGTTTCGGGGTACGCGCCCTCTCTCCCCCCTCTGTTTCGGGGTGCGCGCTCTCTCTCCCCCTGTGTTTCGGGGTACGCGCCCTCTCTCCCCCTGTGTTTCGGGGTACGCGCCCTCTCTCCCCCTGTGTTTCGGGGTACGCGCCCTCTCTCCCCGTGTTTCGGGGTACGCGCCCTCTCTCCCCCTGTGTTTCGGGGTACGCGCCCTCTCTCCCCCTGTGTTTCGGGGTACGCGCCCTCTCTCCCCCTGTGTTTCGGGGTACGCGCCCTCTCTCCCCCTGTGTTTCGGGGTACGCGCCCTCTCTCCCCCTGTGTTTCGGGGTACGCGCCCTCTCTCCCCCTGTGTTTCGGGGTACGCGCCCTCTCTCCCCCTGTGTTTCGGGGTACGCGCCCTCTCTCCCCGTGTTTCGGGGTACGCGCCCTCTCTCCCCCCTCTGTTTCGGGGTACGCGCCCTCACTCCCCCCTGTGTTTCGGGGTACGCGCCCTCTCTCCCCCGTGTTTCGGGGTACGCGCCCCCTCTCCCCCTGTGTTTCGGGGTACGCGCCCTCTCTCCCCCTCTGTTTCGGGGTACGCGCCCTCTCTCCCCCTCTGTTTCGGGGTACGCGCCCTCTCTCCCCTCTGTTTCGGGGTACGCGCCCTCTCTCCCCCTGTGTTTCGGGGTACGCGCCCCCTCTCCCCCTGTGTTTCGGGGGTACGCGCCCTCTCTCCCCCTCTGTTTCGGGGTACGCGCCCTCTCTCCCCCTCTGTTTCGGGGTACGCGCCCTCTCTCCCCCTCTGTTTCGGGGTACGCGCCCTCTCTCCCCCTGTGTTTCGGGGTACGCGCCCTCTCTCCCCCTGTGTTTCGGGGTACGCGCCCTCTCTCCCCCTGTGTTTCGGGGTACGCGCCCTCTCTCCCCCTGTGTTTCGGGGTACGCGCCCTCTCTCCCCCTCTGTTTCGGGGTACGCGCCCTCTCTCCCCCTCTGTTTCGGGGTACGCGCCCTCTCTCCCCCTCTGTTTCGGGGTACGCGCCCTCTCTCCCCCTGTGTTTCGGGGTACGCGCCCTCTCTCCCCCCTCTGTTTCGGGGTGCGCGCCCTCTCTCCCCCTGTGTTTCGGGGTACGCGCCCTCTCTCCCCCTGTGTTTCGGGGTACGCGCCCTCTCTCCCCCTGTGTTTCGGGGTACGCGCCCTCTCTCCCCCTGTGTTTCGGGGTACGCTCCCTCTCTCCCCCTGTGTTTCGGGGTACGCGCCCTCTCTCCCCCTGTGTTTCGGGGTACGCGCCCTCTCTCCCCCTGTGTTTCGGGGTACGCGCCCTCTCTCCCCCTCTGTTTCGGGGTACGCGCCCTCTCTCCCCCTCTGTTTCGGGGTACGCGCCCTCTCTCCCCCTCTGTTTCGGGGTACGCGCCCTCTCTCCCCCTCTGTTTCGGGGTACGCGCCCTCTCTCCCCCTGTGTTTCGGGGTACGCGCCCTCTCTCCCCCCTCTGTTTCGGGGTGCGCGCCCTCTCTCCCCCTGTGTTTCGGGGTACGCGCCCTCTCTCCCCCTGTGTTTCGGGGTACGCGCCCTCTCTCCCCCTGTGTTTCGGGGTACGCGCCCTCTCTCCCCCTGTGTTTCGGGGTACGCGCCCTCTCTCCCCCTGTGTTTCGGGGTACGCGCCCTCTCTCCCCCTGTGTTTCGGGGTACGCGCCCTCTCTCCCCCTGTGTTTCGGGGTACGCGTCCTCTCTCCCCCTGTGTTTCGGGGTACGCGCCCTCTCTCCCCCTCTGTTTCGGGGTACGCGCCCTCTCTCCCCCTGTGTTTCGGGGTACGCGCCCTCTCTCCCCCTCTGTTTCGGGGTACGCGCCCTCTCTCCCCCTCTGTTTCGGGGTACGCGCCCTCTCTCCCCCTGTGTTTCGGGGTACGCGCCCTCTCTCCCCCCTCTGTTTCGGGTACGCGCCCTCTCTCCCCTGTGTTCGGGGTACGCGCCCTCTCTCCCCCTCTGTTTCGGGGTACGCGCCCTCACTCCCCCCTGTGTTTCGGGGTACGCGCCCTCTCTCCCCCTCTGTTTCGGGGTACGCGCCCTCTCTCCCCCTGTGTTTCGGGGTACGCGCCCTCTCTCCCCCTCTGTTTCGGGTACGCGCCCTCTCCCCCCCTCTGTTTCGGGGTACGCGCCCTCTCTCCCCCTCTGTTTCGGGGTACGCGCCCTCTCCCCCCCCTCTGTTTCGGGGTACGCGCCCTCTCTCCCCCTCTGTTTCGGGGTACGCGCCCTCTCTCCCCCTCTGTTTCGGGGTACGCGCCCTCTCTCCCCCTCTGTTTCGGGGTACGCGCCCTCTCTCCCCCTGTGTTCGGGGTACGCCCTCTCTCCCCTCTGTTTCGGGGTACGCGCCCTCTCTCCCCCTCTGTTTCGGGGTACGCGCCCTCTCCCCCCCTCTGTTTCGGGGTACGCGCCCTCTCCCCCCTCTGTTTCGGGGTACGCGCCCTCTCTCCCCCCTCTGTTTCGGGGTACGCGCCTCTCTCCCCCTCTGTTTCGGGGTGCGCGCCCTCTCCCCCTGTGTTTCGGGTGCGCGCCCTCTCTCCCCCTCTGTTTCGGGGTACGCGCCCTCTCTCCCCCTGTGTTTCGGGGTACGCGCCCTCTCTCCCCCTCTGTTTCGGGGTACGCGCCCTCTCTCCCCCTCTGTTTCGGGGTACGCGCCCTCTCTCCCCCCTCTGTTTCGGGGTACGCGCCCTCTCTCCCCCCTCTGTTTCGGGGTACGCGCCCTCACTCCCCCCTGTGTTTCGGGGTACGCGCCCTCTCTACCCCCTCTGTTTCGGGGTACGCGCCTCTCTCCCCTGTGTTTCGGGGTACGCGCCCTCTCCCCCTCTGTTTCGGGGTACGCGCCCTCTCTCCCCCCCTCTGTTTCGGGGTACGCGCCCTCTCTCCCCCTCTGTTTCGGGGTACGCGCCCTCTCCCCCCTCTGTTTCGGGGTACGCGCCCTCTCTCCCCCTCTGTTTCGGGGTACGCGCCCTCTCTCCCCCTCTGTTTCGGGGTACGCGCCCTCTCTCCCCCTCTGTTTCGGGGTACGCGCCCTCTCTCCCCTCTGTTTCGGGGTACGCGCCCTCTCTCCCCCTGTGTTTCGGGGTACGCGCCCTCTCTCCCCCTCTGTTTCGGGGTACGCGCCCTCTCTCACCCCTCTGTTTCGGGGTACGCGCCCTCTCCCCCCCTCTGTTTCGGGTACGCGCCCTCTCTCCCCCTCTGTTTCGGGGTACGCGCCCTCTCTCCCCCTCTGTTTCGGGGTGCGCGCCCTCTTCTCCCCCTGTGTTTCGGGGTACGCGCCCTCTCTCCCCTCTGTTTCGGGGTACGCGCCCTCTCTCCCCCTGTGTTTCGGGGTACGCGCCCTCTCTCGCCCCTCCTGTTTCGGGGTACGCGCCCTCTCTCCCCCTCTGTTTCGGGGTACGCGCCCTCTCTCCCCCTCTGTTTCGGGGTACGCGCCCTCTCTCCCCCTCTGTTTCGGGGTACGCGCCCTCTCTCCCCCCTGTGTTTCGGGGTACGCGCCCTCTCTCCCCCTCTGTTTCGGGGTACGCGCCCTCTCTCCCCCTGTGTTTCGGGGTACGCGCCCTCTCTCCCCCTGTGTTTCGGGGTACGCGCCCTCTCTCCCCCTGTGTTTCGGGGTACGCGCCCTCTCTCCCCCTGTGTTTCGGGGTACGCGCCCTCTCTCCCCCCTCTGTTTCGGGGTACGCGCCCTCTCTCCCCCTGTGTTCGGGGTACGGCCCTCTCTCCCCTGTTTTCGGGTACGCTCCCTCTCTCCCCCTGTGTTTCGGGGTACGCGCCCTCTCTCCCCCTGTGTTCGGGGTACGCGCCCTCTCTCCCCCCTGTGTTTCGGGGTACGCGCCCTCTCTCCCCCTCTGTTTCGGGGTACGCGCCCTCTCTCCCCCTCTGTTTCGGGGGTACGCGCCCTCTCTCCCCTCTGTTTCGGGGTACGCGCCCTCTCTCCCCCTCTGTTTCGGGGTACGCGCCCTCTCTCCCCCTGTGTTTCGGGGTACGCGCCCTCTCTCCCCCCTCTGTTTCGGGGTGCGCGCCCTCTCTCCCCCTGTGTTTCGGGGTACGCGCCCTCTCTCCCACTCCTGTGTTTCGGGGTACGCGCCCTCTCTCCCCCTGTGTTTCGGGGTACGCGCCCTCTCTCCCCTGTGTTTCGGGGTACGCGCCCTCTCTCCCCCTGTGTTTCGGGGTACGCGCCCTCTCTCCCCCCTGTGTTTCGGGGTACGCGCCCTCTCTCCCCCCTGTGTTTCGGGGTACGCGCCCTCTCTCCCCCTGTGTTTCGGGGTACGCGTCCTCTCTCCCCCTGTGTTTCGGGGTACGCGCCCTCTCTCCCCCTCTGTTTCGGGGTACGCGCCCTCTCTCCCCCTGTGTTTCGGGGTACGCGCCCTCTCTCCCCCCCTGTTTCGGGGTACGCGCCCTCTCTCCCCCTCTGTTTCGGGGTACGCGCCCTCTCTCCCCCTGTGTTTCGGGGTACGCGCCCTCTCTCCCCCCCTCTGTTTCGGGGTACGCGCCCTCTCTCCCCCTGTGTTTAGGGGTACGCGCCCTCTCTCCCCCTCTGTTTCGGGGTACGCGCCCTCACTCCCCCCTGTGTTTCGGGGTACGCGCCCTCTCTCCCCCTCTGTTTCGGGGTACGCGCCCTCTCTCCCCCTGTGTTTCGGGGTACGCGCCCTCTCCCCCCCTCTGTTTCGGGGTACGCGCCCTCTCCCCCCTCTGTTTCGGGGTACGCGCCCTCTCTCCCCCTCTGTTTCGGGGTACGCGCCCTCTCCCCCCTCTGTTTCGGGGTACGCGCCCTCTCTCCCCCTCTGTTTCGGGGTACGCGCCCTCTCTCCCCCTCTGTTTCGGGGTACGCGCCCTCTCTCCCCCTCTGTTTCGGGGTACGCGCCCTCTCTCCCCCTCTGTTTCGGGGTACGCGCCCTCTCTCCCCCCTCTGTTTCGGGGTACGCGCCCTCTCTCCCCCTCTGTTTCGGGGTACGCGCCCTCTCCCCCTCTGTTTCGGGGTACGCGCCCTCTCTCCCCCTCTGTTTCGGGGTACGCGCCCTCTCTCCCCCTCTGTTTCGGGGTTCGCGCCTCTCTCCCCCTGTGTTTCGGGGTGCGCGCCCTCTCTCCCCCTGTGTTTCGGGGTACGCGCCCTCTCTCCCCCTGTGTTTCGGGGTACGCGCCCTCTCTCCCCCTCTGTTTTCGGGGTACGCGCCCTCTCTCCCCTCTGTTTCGGGGTACGCGCCTCTCTCCCCCTCTGTTTCGGGGTACGCGCCCTCTCTCCCCCTCTGTTTCGGGGTACGCGCCCTCTCTCCCCCTCTGTTTCGGGGTACGCGCCCTCTCTCCCCCTGTGTTTCGGGTACGCGCCCTCTCTCCCCCTCTGTTTCGGGGTACGCGCCCTCTCTCCCCCCTGTGTTTCGGGGTACGCGCCCTCTCCCCCCCTCTGTTTCGGGGTACGCGCCCTCTCTCCCCCTCTGTTTCGGGGTACGCGCCCTCTCCCCCCTCTGTTTCGGGGTACGCGCCCTCTCTCCCCCTCTGGTTTCGGGGTACGCGCCCTCTCTCCCTCTGTTTCGGGGTACGCGCCCTCTCTCCCCCTCTGTTTCGGGTACGCGCCCTCTCTCCCCCTCTGTTTCGGGGTACGCGCCCTCTCTCCCCCTCTGTTTCGGGGTACGCGCCCCTCTCCCCCTCTGTTTCGGGGTACGCGCCCTCTCTCCCCCTCTGTTTCGGGTACGCGCCCTCTCTCCCCCCTGTTTCGGGGTACGCGCCCTCTCTCCCCCTCTGTTTCGGGTACGCGCCCTCTCTCCCCCTGTGTTTCGGGGTACGCGCCCTCTCTCCCCCTCTGTTTCGGGGTACGCGCCCTCTCTCCCCTGTGTTTCGGGGTACGCGCCCTCTCCTCCCCCTCTGTTTCGGGTACGCGCCCCTCTCATCCCCCTCTGTTTCGGGTACGCGCCCTCTCTCCCCCTCTGTTTCGGGGTACGCGCCCTCTCTCCCCCTGTGTTTCGGGGTACGCGCCCTCTCTCCCCCTCTGTTTCGGGGTACGCGCCCCTCGTCTCCCCCTCTGTTTCTGGGGTACGCGCCCTCTCCTCCCCCCTGTGTTTCGGGGTACGCGCCCTCTCTCCCCCTGTGTTTCGGGGTACGCGCCCTCTCTCCCCCTGTGTTTCGGGGTACGCGCCCTCTCTCCCCCTCTGTTTCGGGGTACGCGCCCTCTCTCCCCTCTGTTTCGGGGGTACGCGCCCTCTCTCCCCCTGTGTTTCGGGGTACGCGCCCTCTCTCCCCCTCTGTTTCGGGGTACGCGCCCTCTCTCCCCCTCTGTTTCGGGGTACGCGCCCTCTCTCCCCATCTGTTTCGGGGTACGCGCCCTCTCTCCCCCTGTGTTTCGGGGTACGCGCCCTCTCTCCCCCTCTGTTTCGGGGTACGCGCCCTCTCATCCCCCTGTGTTTCGGGTACCGGCCCTCTCTCCCCCTGTGGCTTCGGGGACGCGCCCTCTCTCCCCTCTGTTTCGGGTACGCGCCCTCTCTCCCCCTGTGTTTCGGGGTACGCGCCCTCTCTCCCCTCTGTTTCGGGTACGCGCCCTCTCTCCCCCTGTGTTTCGGGGTACGCGCCCTCTCGTACCCCTCTCTGTTTCGGGGTACGCGCCCTCTCTCCCCCTCTGTTTCGGGTACGCCGCCCTCTCTCCCCCTCTGTTTCGGGGTACGCGCCCTCA
>NW_027138652.1:10000-39569 GCF_035084215.1 Heptranchias perlo
TCAGGGAGATATCTGTACACTGACTGGTGTCTCTCAGTCCCCTCTCTCTCAGGGAGATATCTGTACACTGACTGGTGTCTCTCAGTCCCCTCTCTCTCAGGGAGATATCTGTACACTGACTGGTGTCTCTCAGTCCCCTCTCTCTCAGGGAGATATCTGTACACTGACTGGTGTCTCTCAGTCCCCTCTCTCTCAGGGAGATATCTGAACACTGACTGGTGTCTCTCAGTCCCCTCTCTCTCAGGGAGATATCTGCACACTGACTGGTGTCTCTCAGTCCCCTCTCTCTCAGGGAGATATCTGTACACTGACTAGTGTCTCTCAGTCCCCTCTCTCTCAGGGAGATATCTGTACACTGACTGGTGTCTCTCAGTCCCCTCTCTCTCAGGGAGATATCTGTACACTGACTGGTGTCTCTCAGTCCCCTCTCTCTCAGGGAGATATCTGTACACTGACTGGTGTCTCTCAGTCCCCTCTCTCTCAGGGAGATATCTGAACACTGACTGGTGTCTCTCAGTCCCCTCTCTCTCAGGGAGATATCTGTACACTGACTGGTGTCTCTCAGTCCCCTCTCTCTCAGGGTGATATCTGTACACTGACTGGTGTCTCTCAGTCCCCTCTCTCTCAGGGAGATATCTGTACACTGACTGGTGTCTCTCAGTCCCCTCTCTCTCAGGGAGATATCTGTACACTGACTGGTGTCTCTCAGTCCCCTCTCTCTCAGGGAGGTATCTGTACACTGACTGGTGTCTCTCAGTCCCCTCTCTCTCAGGGAGGTATCTGTACACTGACTGGTGTCTCTCAGTCCCTCTCTCTCAGGGAGATATCTGTACACTGACTGGTGTCTCTCTCTCCCTCTCTCTCCCTCAGCGTGATATCTGTACACTGACTGGTGTCTCTCAGTCCCCTCTCTCTCAGGGCGATATCTGTACACTGACTGGTGTCTCTCTCTCCCTCTCTCTCCCTCAGCGTGATATCTGTACACTGACTGGTGTCTCTCAGTCCCCTCTCTCTCAGGGAGGTATCTGTACACTGACTGGTGTCTCTCAGTCCCCTCTCTCTCAGGGAGATATCTGTACACTGACTGGTGTCTCTCAGTCCCCTCTCTCTCAGGGAGATAACTGTACACTGACTGGTGTCTCTCTCTCCCTCTCTCTCCCTCAGCGTGATATCTGTACACTGACTGGTGTCTCTCAGTCCCCTCTCTCTCAGGGAGATATCTGTACACTGACTGGTGTCTCTCAGTCCCCTCTCCCTCAGGGAGATATCTGTACACTGACTGGTGTTTCTCAGTCCCCTCTCTCTCAGGGTGATATCTGTACACTGACTGGTGTCTCTCAGTCCCTCTCGCTCAGGGAGATATCTGTACACTGACTGGTGTCTCTCAGTCCCCTCTCTCTCAGGGAGGTATCTGTACACTGACTGGTGTTTCTCAGTCCCCTCTCTCTCTCATGGAGATATCTGAACACTGACTGGTGTCTCTCAGTCCCCTCTCTCAGGGTGATATCTGTACACTGACTGGAGTCTCTCAGTCCCTCTCTCTCAGGGAGATATCTGTACACTGACTGGTGTCTCTCAGTCCCTCTCTCTCAGGGAGATATCTGTACACTGACTGGTGTCTCTCAGTCCCCTCTCTCTCAGGGAGATATCTGTACACTGACTGGTGTCTCTCAGTCCTCTCTCTCAGGGAGATATCTGTACACTGACTGGTGTCTCTCAGTCCCTCTCTCTCAGGGAGATATCTGTACACTGACTGGTGTCTCTCAGTCCCCTCTCTCTCAGGGAGATATCTGCACAATGACTGGTGTCTCTCAGTCCCCTCTCTCTCAGGGAGATATCTGTACACTGACTGGTGTCTCTCAGTCCCTCTCTCTCAGGGAGATATCTGGACACTGACTGGTGTCTCTCAGTCCCCTCTCTCTCTCATGGAGATATCTGCACACTGACTGGTGTCTCACAGTCCTCTCTCTCAGGGAGATATCTGTACACTGACTGGTGTCTCTCAGTCTCTCTCTCTCAGGGAGGTATCTGTACACTGACTGGTATCTCTCAGTCCCCTCTCTCTCAGGGAGATATCTGTACACTGACTGGTGTCTCTCAGTCCTCTCTCTCTCAGGGAGATATCTGTACACTGACTGGTGTCTCTCAGTCCCCTCTCTCTCAGGGAGATATCTGTACACTGACTGGTGTCTCTCAGTCCCCTCTCTCTCAGGGAGATAACTGTACACTGACTGGTGTCTCTCTCTCCCTCTCTCTCCCTCAGCGTGATATCTGTACACTGACTGGTGTCTCTCAGTCCCCTCTCTCTCAGGGAGATATCTGTACACTGACTGGTGTCTCTCAGTCCCCTCTCCCTCAGGGAGATATCTGTACACTGACTGGTGTTTCTCAGTCCCCTCTCTCTCAGGGTGATATCTGTACACTGACTGGTGTCTCTCAGTCCCTCTCGCTCAGGGAGATATCTGTACACTGACTGGTGTCTCTCAGTCCCCTCTCTCTCAGGGAGGTATCTGTACACTGACTGGTGTTTCTCAGTCCCCTCTCTCTCTCATGGAGATATCTGAACACTGACTGGTGTCTCTCAGTCCCCTCTCTCAGGGTGATATCTGTACACTGACTGGAGTCTCTCAGTCCCTCTCTCTCAGGGAGATATCTGTACACTGACTGGTGTCTCTCAGTCCCTCTCTCTCAGGGAGATATCTGTACACTGACTGGTGTCTCTCAGTCCCCTCTCTCTCAGGGAGATATCTGTACACTGACTGGTGTCTCTCAGTCCTCTCTCTCAGGGAGATATCTGTACACTGACTGGTGTCTCTCAGTCCCTCTCTCTCAGGGAGATATCTGTACACTGACTGGTGTCTCTCAGTCCCCTCTCTCTCAGGGAGATATCTGCACACTGACTGGTGTCTCTCAGTCCCCTCTCTCTCAGGGAGATATCTGTACACTGACTGGTGTCTCTCAGTCCCTCTCTCTCAGGGAGATATCTGGACACTGACTGGTGTCTCTCAGTCCCCTCTCTCTCTCATGGAGATATCTGCACACTGACTGGTGTCTCACAGTCCTCTCTCTCAGGGAGATATCTGTACACTGACTGGTGTCTCTCAGTCTCTCTCTCTCAGGGAGGTATCTGTACACTGACTGGTATCTCTCAGTCCCCTCTCTCTCAGGGAGATATCTGTACACTGACTGGTGTCTCTCAGTCCTCTCTCTCTCAGGGAGATATCTGTACACTGACTGGTGTCTCTCAGTCCCCTCTCTCTCAGCTTGATATCTGTACACTGACTGGTGTCTCTCAGTCCCCTCTCTCTCAGGGAGATATCTGTACACTGACTGGTGTCTCTCAGTCCCTCTCTCTCAGGGAGATATCTGTACACTGACTGGTGTCTCTCAGTCCCCTCTCTCTCAGGGTGATATCTTTACACTGACTGGTGTCTCTCAGTCCCCTCTCTCTCAGGGAGATATCTGTACACTGACTGGTGTCTCTCAGTCCCCTCTCTCTCAGGGAGATATCTGTACACTGACTGGTGTCTCTCAGTCCCTCTCTCTCAGGGAGGTATCTGTACACTGACTGGTGTCTCTCAGTCCCCTCTCTCTCTCATGGAGATATCTGAACACTGGCTGGTGTCTCTCAGTCCCACTCTCTCAGGGAGATATCTGTACACTGACTGGTGTGTCTCAGGGTGATATCTGTACACTGACTGGTGTCTCTCAGTCCCTCTCTCTCAGGGAGATATCTGTACACTGACTGGTGTCTCTCAGTCCCTCTCTCTCAGGGAGATATCTGTACACTGACTGGTGTCTCTCAGTCCCCTCTCTCTCAGGGCGATATCTGTACACTGACTTGTGTCTCTCAGTCCCCTCTCTCAGGGAGATATCTGTACACTGACTGGTGTCTCTCAGTCCCCTCTCTCTCTCGGGGAGATATCTGTACACTGACTGGTGTCTCTCAGTCCCCTCTCTCTCAGGGAGATATCTGTACACTGACTGGTGTCTCTCAGTCCCCTCTCTCAGGGTGATATCTGTGCACTGACTGGTGTCTCTCAGTCCCCTCTCTCTCAGGGAGATATCTGTACACTGACTGGTGTCTCTCAGTCCTCTCTCTCTCAGGGAGATATCTGTACACTGACTGGTGTCTCTCAGTCCCCTCTCTCTCAGGGAGATATCTGTACACTGACTGGTGTCTCTCAGTCCCCTCTCTCTCAGGGAGATATCTGTACACTGACTAGTGTCTTTCAGTCCCCTCTCTCAGGGTGATATCTGTACACTGACTGGTGTCTCTCAGTCCCCTCTCTCTCAGGGAGATATCTGCACACTGACTGGTGTCTCTCAGTCCCCTCTCTCTCTCAGGGAGATATCTGCACACTGACTGGTGTCTCTCAGTCCCCTCTCTCTCAGGGAGATATCTGTACACTGACTGGTGTCTCTCAGTCCCCTCTCTCAGGGAGATATCTGCACACTGACTGGTGTCTCTCAGTCCCCTCTCTCTCAGGGTGATATCTGTACACTGACTGGTGTCTCTCAGTCCCACTCTCTCAGGGAGATATCTGCACACTGACTGGTGTCTCTCAGTCCCCTCTCTCTCAGGGAGATATCTGTACACTGACTGGTGTCTCTCAGTCCCTCTCTCTCAGGGAGGTATCTGTACACTGACTGGTGTCTCTCAGTCCCCTCTCTCTCTCATGGAGATATCTGAACACTGGCTGGTGTCTCTCAGTCCCACTCTCTCAGGGAGATATCTGTACACTGACTGGTGTGTCTCAGGGTGATATCTGTACACTGACTGGTGTCTCTCAGTCCCTCTCTCTCAGGGAGATATCTGTACACTGACTGGTGTCTCTCAGTCCCTCTCTCTCAGGCAGATATCTGTACACTGATTGGTGTCTCTCAGTCCCCTCTCTCTCAGGGCGATATCTGTACACTGACTTGTGTCTCTCAGTCCCCTCTCTCTCAGGGAGATATCTGTACACTGACTGGTGTCTCTCAGTCCCCTCTCTCTCTCGGGGAGATATCTGTACACTGACTGGTGTCTCTCAGTCCCCTCTCTCAGGGTGATATCTGTACACTGACTGGTGTCTCTCAGTCCCCTCTCTCTCAGGGAGATATCTGTACACTGACTGGTGTCTCTCAGTCCTCTCTCTCTCAGGGAGATATCTGTACACTGACTGGTGTCTCTCAGACCCCTCTCTCTCAGCTTGATATCTGTACACTGACTGGTGTCTCTCAGTCCCCTCTCTCTCAGCGTGATATCTGTACACTGACTGGTGTCTCTCAGTCCCTCTCTCTCAGGGTGATATCTGTACACTGACTGGTGTCTCTCAGTCCCTCTCTCTCAGGGAGATATCTGTACACTGACTGGTGTCTCTCAGTCCCCTCTCTCAGGGAGATATCTGGACACTGACTGGTGTCTCTCAGTCCCCTCTCTCTCTCAGGGAGATATCTGCACACTGACTGGTGTCTCTCAGTCCCTCTCTCTCAGGGAGATATCTGTACACTGACTGGTGTCTCTCAGTCCCCTCTCTCTCAGGGTGATATCTGTACACTGACTGGTGTCTCTCAGTCCCCTCTCTCTCAGGGAGATATCTGTACACTGACTGGTGTCTCTCAGTCCCTCTCTCTCAGGGAGATATCTGTACACTGACTGGTGTCTCTCAGTCCCCTCTCTCTCAGGAAGATATCTGCACACTGACTGGTGTCTCTCAGTCCCCTCTCTCTCAGGGAGATAACTGTACACTGACTGGTGTCTCTCAGTCCCTCTCTCTCAGGGAGATATCTGGACACTGACTGGTGTCTCTCAGTCCCCTCTCTCTCTCATGGAGATATCTGCACACTGACTGGTGTCACTCAGTCCTCTCTCTCAGGGAGATATCTGTACACTGACTGGTGTCTCTCAGTCTCTCTCTCTCAGGGAGGTATCTGTACACTGACTGGTATCTCTCAGTCCCCTCTCTCTCAGGGAGATATCTGTACACTGACTGGTGTCTCTCAGTCCTCTCTCTCTCAGGGAGATATCTGTACACTGACTGGTGTCTCTCAGTCCCCTCTCTCTCTCAGGGTGATATCTGTACACTGACTGGTGTCTCTCAGTCCCCTCTCTCTCTCATGGAGATATCTGAACACTGGCTGGTGTCTCTCAGTCCCACTCTCTCAGGGAGATATCTGTACACTGACTGGTGTGTCTCAGGGTGATATCTGTACACTGACTGGTGTCTCTCAGTCCCTCTCTCTCAGGGAGATATCTGTACACTGACTGGTGTCTCTCAGTCCCTCTCTCTCAGGGAGATATCTGTACACTGACTGGTGTCTCTCAGTCCCCTCTCTCTCAGGGCGATATCTGTACACTGACTTGTGTCTCTCAGTCCCCTCTCTCAGGGAGATATCTGTACACTGACTGGTGTCTCTCAGTCCCCTCTCTCTCTCGGGGAGATATCTGTACACTGACTGGTGTCTCTCAGTCCCCTCTCTCTCAGGGAGATATCTGTACACTGACTGGTGTCTCTCAGTCCCCTCTCTCAGGGTGATATCTGTACACTGACTGGTGTCTCTCAGTCCCCTCTCTCTCAGGGAGATATCTGTACACTGACTGGTGTCTCTCAGTCCTCTCTCTCTCAGGGAGATATCTGTACACTGACTGGTGTCTCTCAGTCCCCTCTCTCTCAGGGAGATATCTGTACACTGACTGGTGTCTCTCAGTCCCCTCTCTCTCAGGGAGATATCTGTACACTGACTGGTGTCTCTCAGTCCCCTCTCTCAGGGTGATATCTGTACACTGACTGGTGTCTCTCAGTCCCCTCTCTCTCAGGGAGATATCTGCACACTGACTGGTGTCTCTCAGTCCCCTCTCTCTCTCAGGGAGATATCTGCACACTGACTGGTGTCTCTCAGTCCCCTCTCTCTCAGGGAGATATCTGTACACTGACTGGTGTCTCTCAGTCCCCTCTCTCAGGGAGATATCTGCACACTGACTGGTGTCTCTCAGTCCCCTCTCTCTCAGGGTGATATCTGTACACTGACTGGTGTCTCTCAGTCCCACTCTCTCAGGGAGATATCTGCACACTGACTGGTGTCTCTCAGTCCCCTCTCTCTCAGGGAGATATCTGTACACTGACTGGTGTCTCTCAGTCCCTCTCTCTCAGGGAGGTATCTGTACACTGACTGGTGTCTCTCAGTCCCCTCTCTCTCTCATGGAGATATCTGAACACTGGCTGGTGTCTCTCAGTCCCACTCTCTCAGGGAGATATCTGTACACTGACTGGTGTGTCTCAGGGTGATATCTGTACACTGACTGGTGTCTCTCAGTCCCTCTCTCTCAGGGAGATATCTGTACACTGACTGGTGTCTCTCAGTCCCTCTCTCTCAGGCAGATATCTGTACACTGACTGGTGTCTCTCAGTCCCCTCTCTCTCAGGGCGATATCTGTACACTGACTTGTGTCTCTCAGTCCCCTCTCTCTCAGGGAGATATCTGTACACTGACTGGTGTCTCTCAGTCCCCTCTCTCTCTCGGGGAGATATCTGTACACTGACTGGTGTCTCTCAGTCCCCTCTCTCAGGGTGATATCTGTACACTGACTGGTGTCTCTCAGTCCCCTCTCTCTCAGGGAGATATCTGTACACTGACTGGTGTCTCTCAGTCCTCTCTCTCTCAGGGAGATATCTGTACACTGACTGGTGTCTCTCAGACCCCTCTCTCTCAGCTTGATATCTGTACACTGACTGGTGTCTCTCAGTCCCCTCTCTCTCAGCGTGATATCTGTACACTGACTGGTGTCTCTCAGTCCCTCTCTCTCAGGGTGATATCTGTACACTGACTGGTGTCTCTCAGTCCCTCTCTCTCAGGGAGATATCTGTACACTGACTGGTGTCTCTCAGTCCCCTCTCTCAGGGAGATATCTGTACACTGACTGGTGTCTCTCAGTCCCCTCTCTCTCTCAGGGAGATATCTGCACACTGACTGGTGTCTCTCAGTCCCTCTCTCTCAGGGAGATATCTGTACACTGACTGGTGTCTCTCAGTCCCCTCTCTCTCAGGGTGATATCTGTACACTGACTGGTGTCTCTCAGTCCCCTCTCTCTCAGGGAGATATCTGTACACTGACTGGTGTCTCTCAGTCCCCTCTCTCTCTCATGGAGATATCTGAACACTGGCTGGTGTCTCTCAGTCCCACTCTCTCAGGGAGATATCTGTACACTGACTGGTGTGTCTCAGGGTGATATCTGTACACTGACTGGTGTCTCTCAGTCCCTCTCTCTCAGGGAGATATCTGTACACTGACTGGTGTCTCTCAGTCCCTCTCTCTCAGGCAGATATCTGTACACTGATTGGTGTCTCTCAGTCCCCTCTCTCTCAGGGCGATATCTGTACACTGACTTGTGTCTCTCAGTCCCCTCTCTCTCAGGGAGATATCTGTACACTGACTGGTGTCTCTCAGTCCCCTCTCTCTCTCGGGGAGATATCTGTACACTGACTGGTGTCTCTCAGTCCCCTCTCTCAGGGTGATATCTGTACACTGACTGGTGTCTCTCAGTCCCCTCTCTCTCAGGGAGATATCTGTACACTGACTGGTGTCTCTCAGTCCTCTCTCTCTCAGGGAGATATCTGTACACTGACTGGTGTCTCTCAGACCCCTCTCTCTCAGCTTGATATCTGTACACTGACTGGTGTCTCTCAGTCCCCTCTCTCTCAGCGTGATATCTGTACACTGACTGGTGTCTCTCAGTCCCTCTCTCTCAGGGTGATATCTGTACACTGACTGGTGTCTCTCAGTCCCTCTCTCTCAGGGAGATATCTGTACACTGACTGGTGTCTCTCAGTCCCCTCTCTCAGGGAGATATCTGGACACTGACTGGTGTCTCTCAGTCCCCTCTCTCTCTCAGGGAGATATCTGCACACTGACTGGTGTCTCTCAGTCCCTCTCTCTCAGGGAGATATCTGTACACTGACTGGTGTCTCTCAGTCCCCTCTCTCTCAGGGTGATATCTGTACACTGACTGGTGTCTCTCAGTCCCCTCTCTCTCAGGGAGATATCTGTACACTGACTGGTGTCTCTCAGTCCCTCTCTCTCAGGGAGATATCTGTACACTGACTGGTGTCTCTCAGTCCCCTCTCTCTCAGGAAGATATCTGCACACTGACTGGTGTCTCTCAGTCCCCTCTCTCTCAGGGAGATAACTGTACACTGACTGGTGTCTCTCAGTCCCTCTCTCTCAGGGAGATATCTGGACACTGACTGGTGTCTCTCAGTCCCCTCTCTCTCTCATGGAGATATCTGCACACTGACTGGTGTCACTCAGTCCTCTCTCTCAGGGAGATATCTGTACACTGACTGGTGTCTCTCAGTCTCTCTCTCTCAGGGAGGTATCTGTACACTGACTGGTATCTCTCAGTCCCCTCTCTCTCAGGGAGATATCTGTACACTGACTGGTGTCTCTCAGTCCTCTCTCTCTCAGGGAGATATCTGTACACTGACTGGTGTCTCTCAGTCCCCTCTCTCTCTCAGGGTGATATCTGTACACTGACTGGTGTCTCTCAGTCCCCTCTCTCTCTCATGGAGATATCTGAACACTGGCTGGTGTCTCTCAGTCCCACTCTCTCAGGGAGATATCTGTACACTGACTGGTGTGTCTCAGGGTGATATCTGTACACTGACTGGTGTCTCTCAGTCCCTCTCTCTCAGGGAGATATCTGTACACTGACTGGTGTCTCTCAGTCCCTCTCTCTCAGGGAGATATCTGTACACTGACTGGTGTCTCTCAGTCCCCTCTCTCTCAGGGCGATATCTGTACACTGACTTGTGTCTCTCAGTCCCCTCTCTCAGGGAGATATCTGTACACTGACTGGTGTCTCTCAGTCCCCTCTCTCTCTCGGGGAGATATCTGTACACTGACTGGTGTCTCTCAGTCCCCTCTCTCTCAGGGAGATATCTGTACACTGACTGGTGTCTCTCAGTCCCCTCTCTCAGGGTGATATCTGTACACTGACTGGTGTCTCTCAGTCCCCTCTCTCTCAGGGAGATATCTGTACACTGACTGGTGTCTCTCAGTCCTCTCTCTCTCAGGGAGATATCTGTACACTGACTGGTGTCTCTCAGTCCCCTCTCTCTCAGGGAGATATCTGTACACTGACTGGTGTCTCTCAGTCCCCTCTCTCTCAGGGAGATATCTGTACACTGACTGGTGTCTCTCAGTCCCCTCTCTCAGGGTGATATCTGTACACTGACTGGTGTCTCTCAGTCCCCTCTCTCTCAGGGAGATATCTGCACACTGACTGGTGTCTCTCAGTCCCCTCTCTCTCTCAGGGAGATATCTGCACACTGACTGGTGTCTCTCAGTCCCCTCTCTCTCAGGGAGATATCTGTACACTGACTGGTGTCTCTCAGTCCCCTCTCTCAGGGAGATATCTGCACACTGACTGGTGTCTCTCAGTCCCCTCTCTCTCAGGGTGATATCTGTACACTGACTGGTGTCTCTCAGTCCCACTCTCTCAGGGAGATATCTGCACACTGACTGGTGTCTCTCAGTCCCCTCTCTCTCAGGGAGATATCTGTACACTGACTGGTGTCTCTCAGTCCCTCTCTCTCAGGGAGGTATCTGTACACTGACTGGTGTCTCTCAGTCCCCTCTCTCTCTCATGGAGATATCTGAACACTGGCTGGTGTCTCTCAGTCCCACTCTCTCAGGGAGATATCTGTACACTGACTGGTGTGTCTCAGGGTGATATCTGTACACTGACTGGTGTCTCTCAGTCCCTCTCTCTCAGGGAGATATCTGTACACTGACTGGTGTCTCTCAGTCCCTCTCTCTCAGGCAGATATCTGTACACTGACTGGTGTCTCTCAGTCCCCTCTCTCTCAGGGCGATATCTGTACACTGACTTGTGTCTCTCAGTCCCCTCTCTCTCAGGGAGATATCTGTACACTGACTGGTGTCTCTCAGTCCCCTCTCTCTCTCGGGGAGATATCTGTACACTGACTGGTGTCTCTCAGTCCCCTCTCTCAGGGTGATATCTGTACACTGACTGGTGTCTCTCAGTCCCCTCTCTCTCAGGGAGATATCTGTACACTGACTGGTGTCTCTCAGTCCTCTCTCTCTCAGGGAGATATCTGTACACTGACTGGTGTCTCTCAGACCCCTCTCTCTCAGCTTGATATCTGTACACTGACTGGTGTCTCTCAGTCCCCTCTCTCTCAGCGTGATATCTGTACACTGACTGGTGTCTCTCAGTCCCTCTCTCTCAGGGTGATATCTGTACACTGACTGGTGTCTCTCAGTCCCTCTCTCTCAGGGAGATATCTGTACACTGACTGGTGTCTCTCAGTCCCCTCTCTCAGGGAGATATCTGTACACTGACTGGTGTCTCTCAGTCCCCTCTCTCTCTCAGGGAGATATCTGCACACTGACTGGTGTCTCTCAGTCCCTCTCTCTCAGGGAGATATCTGTACACTGACTGGTGTCTCTCAGTCCCCTCTCTCTCAGGGTGATATCTGTACACTGACTGGTGTCTCTCAGTCCCCTCTCTCTCAGGGAGATATCTGTACACTGACTGGTGTCTCTCAGTCCCTCTCTCTCAGGGAGATATCTGTACACTGACTGGTGTCTCTCAGTCCCCTCTCTCTCAGGGAGATATCTGCACACTGACTGGTGTCTCTCAGTCCCCTCTCTCTCAGGGAGATATCTGTACACTGACTGGTGTCTCTCAGTCCCTCTCTCTCAGGGAGATATCTGGACACTGACTGGTGTCTCTCAGTCCCCTCTCTCTCTCATGGAGATATCTGCACACTGACTGGTGTCACTCAGTCCTCTCTCTCAGGGAGATATCTGTACACTGACTGGTGTCTCTCAGTCTCTCTCTCTCAGGGAGGTATCTGTACACTGACTGGTATCTCTCAGTCCCCTCTCTCTCAGGGAGATATCTGTACACTGACTGGTGTCTCTCAGTCCTCTCTCTCTCAGGGAGATATCTGTACACTGACTGGTGTCTCTCAGACCCCTCTCTCTCAGCTTGATATCTGTACACTGACTGGTGTCTCTCAGTCCCCTCTCTCTCAGGGAGATATCTGTACACTGACTGGTATCTCTCAGTCCCTCTCTCTCAGGGAGATATCTGTACACTGACTGGTGTCTCTCAGTCCCCTCTCTCTCAGGGTGATATCTTTACACTGACTGGTGTCTCTCAGTCCCTCTCTCTCAGGGAGATATCTGTACACTGACTGGTGTCTCTCAGTCCCCTCTCTCTCAGGGAGATATCTGTACACTGACTGGTGTCTCTCGGTCCCCTCTCTCTCAGGGAGATATCTGTACACTGACTGGTGTCTCTCAGTCCCTCTCTCTCAGGGAGGTATCTGTACACTGACTGGTGTCTCTCAGTCCCCTCTCTCTCTCATGGAGATATCTGAACACTGGCTGGTGTCTCTCAGTCCCACTCTCTCAGGGAGATATCTGTACACTGACTGGTGTGTCTCAGGGTGATATCTGTACACTGACTGGTGTCTCTCAGTCCCTCTCTCTCAGGGAGATATCTGTACACTGACTGGTGTCTCTCAGTCCCTCTCTCTCAGGGAGATATCTGTACACTGACTGGTGTCTCTCAGTCCCCTCTCTCTCAGGGCGATATCTGTACACTGACTTGTGTCTCTCAGTCCCCTCTCTCAGGGAGATATCTGTACACTGACTGGTGTCTCTCAGTCCCCTCTCTCTCTCGGGGAGATATCTGTACACTGACTGGTGTCTCTCAGTCCCCTCTCTCTCAGGGAGATATCTGTAAACTGACTGGTGTCTCTCAGTCCCCTCTCTCAGGGTGATATCTGTACACTGACTGGTGTCTCTCAGTCCCCTCTCTCTCAGGGAGATATCTGTACACTGACTGGTGTCTCTCAGTCCTCTCTCTCTCAGGGAGATATCTGTACACTGACTGGTGTCTCTCAGTCCCCTCTCTCTCAGGGAGATATCTGTACACTGACTGGTGTCTCTCAGTCCCCTCTCTCTCAGGGAGATATCTGTACACTGACTGGTGTCTCTCAGTCCCCTCTCTCAGGGTGATATCTGTACACTGACTGGTGTCTCTCAGTCCCACTCTCTCAGGGAGATATCTGCACACTGACTGGTGTCTCTCAGTCCCCTCTCCCTCAGGGAGATATCTGTACACTGACTGGTGTCTCTCAGTCCCTCTCTCTCAGGGAGGTATCTGGACACTGACTGGTGTCTCTCAGTCCCCTCTCTCTCTCATGGAGATATCTGAACACTGGCTGGTGTCTCTCAGTCCCACTCTCTCAGGGAGATATCTGTACACTGACTGGTGTGTCTCAGGGTGATATCTGTACACTGACTGGTGTCTCTCAGTCCCTCTCTCTCAGGGAGATATCTGTACACTGACTGGTGTCTCTCAGTCCCTCTCTCTCAGGGAGATATCTGTACACTGACTTGTGTCTCTCAGTCCCCTCTCTCTCAGGGAGATATCTGTACACTGACTGGTGTCTCTCAGTCCCCTCTCTCTCTCGGGGAGATATCTGTACACTGACTGGTGTCTCTCAGTCCCCTCTCTCAGGGTGATATCTGTGCACTGACTGGTGTCTCTCAGTCCCCTCTCTCTCAGGGAGATATCTGTACACTGACTGGTGTCTCTCAGTCCTCTCTCTCTCATGGAGATATCTGTACACTGACTGGTGTCTCTCAGACCCCTCTCTCTCAGCTTGATATCTGTACACTGACTGGTGTCTCTCAGTCCCCTCTCTCTCAGCGTGATATCTGTACACTGACTGGTGTCTCTCAGTCCCTCTCTCTCAGGGTGATATCTGTACACTGACTGGTGTCTCTCAGTCCCTCTCTCTCAGGGAGATATCTGTACACTGACTGGTGTCTCTCAGTCCCCTCTCTCAGGGAGATATCTGTACACTGACTGGTGTCTCTCAGTCCCCTCTCTCTCTCAGGGAGATATCTGCACACTGACTGGTGTCTCTCAGTCCCTCTCTCTCAGGGAGATATCTGTACACTGACTGGTGTCTCTCAGTCCCCTCTCTCTCAGGGTGATATCTGTACACTGACTGGTGTCTCTCAGTCCCCTCTCTCTCAGGGAGATATCTGTACACTGACTGGTGTCTCTCAGTCCCCTCTCTCTCAGGGAGATATCTGTACACTGACTGGTGTCTCTCAGTCCCCTCTCTCTCAGGGTGATATCTGTACACTGACTGGTGTCTCTCAGTCCCCTCTCTCTCAGGGAGATATCTGTACACTGACTGGTGTCTCTCAGTCCCTCTCTCTCAGGGAGGTATCTGTACACTGACTGGTGTCTCTCAGTCCCCTCTCTCTCTCATGGAGATATCTGAACACTGGCTGGTGTCTCTCAGTCCCACTCTCTCAGGGAGATATCTGTACACTGACTGGTGTGTCTCAGGGTGATATCTGCACACTGACTGGTGTCTCTCAGTCCCTCTCTCTCAGGGAGATATCTGTACACTGACTGGTGTCTCTCAGTCCCTCTCTCTCAGGGAGATATCTGTACACTGACTGGTGTCTCTCAGTCCCCTCTCTCTCAGGGCGATATCTGTACACTGACTTGTGTCTCTCAGTCCCCTCTCTCTCAGGGAGATATCTGTACACTGACTGGTGTCTCTCAGTCCCCTCTCTCTCTCGGGGAGATATCTGTACACTGACTGGTGTCTCTCAGTCCCCTCTCTCTCAGGGAGATATCTGTACACTGACTGGTGTCTCTCAGTCCCCTCTCTCAGGGTGATATCTGTACACTGACTGGTGTCTCTCAGTCCTCTCTCTCTCAGGGAGATATCTGTACACTGACTGGTGTCTCTCAGACCCCTCTCTCTCAGCTTGATATCTGTACACTGACTGGTGTCTCTCAGTCCCCTCTCTCTCAGCGTGATATCTGTACACTGACTGGTGTCTCTCAGTCCCTCTCTCTCAGGGTGATATCTGTACACTGACTGGTGTCTCTCAGTCCCTCTCTCTCAGGGAGATATCTGTACACTGACTGGTGTCTCTCAGTCCCCTCTCTCAGGGAGATATCTGTACACTGACTGGTGTCTCTCAGTCCCTTCTCTCTCTCAGGGAGATATCTGCACACTGACTGGTGTCTCTCAGTCCCCTCTCTCTCTCAGGGAGATGTCTGCACACTGACTGGTGTCTCTCAGTCCCCTCTCTCTCAGGGAGATATCTGTACACTGACTGGTGTCTCTCAGTCCCCTCTCTCAGGGAGATATCTGTGCACTGACTGGTGTCTCTCAGTCCCACTCTCTCAGGGAGATATCTGTACACTGACTGGTGTCTCTCAGTCCCCTCTCTCTCAGGGAGATATCTGCACACTGACTGGTGTCTCTCAGTCCCCTCTCTCTCAGGGTGATATCTGTACACTGACTGGTGTCTCTCAGTCCCACTCTCTCAGGGAGATATCTGTACACTGACTGGTGTCTCTCAGTCCCCTCTCTCTCAGGGAGATATCTGTACACTGACTGGTGTCTCTCAGACCCCTCTCTCTCAGGGAGATATCTGTACACTGACTGGTGTCTCTCAGTCCCTCTCTCTCAGGGTGATATCTGTACACTGACTGGTGTCTCTCAGTCCCACTCTCTCAGGGAGATATCTGTACACTGACTGGTGTCTCTCAGTCCCCTCTCTCAGGGAGATATCTGGACACTGACTGGTGTCTCTCAGTCCCCTCTCTCAGGGAGATATCTGGACACTGACTGGTGTCTCTCAGTCCCCTCTCTCTCAGGGAGATATCTGTACACTGACTGGTGTCTCTCAGTCCCCTCTCTCTCAGGGAGATATCTGTAGACTGACTGGTGTCTCTCAGTCCTCTCTTTTAGGGAGATATCTGTGCACTGACTGGTGTCTCTCAGTACGCTCTCTCTCAGGGAGATATCTGTACACTGACTGGTGTCTCTCAGTCCCCTCTCTCTCAGCGTGATATCTGTACACTGACTGGTGTCTCTCAGTCCCCTCTCTCAGGGAGATATCTGTACACTGACTGGTGTCTCTCAGTCCCCTCTCTCTCAGGAGATATCTGTACACTGACTGGTGTCTCTCAGTCCCCTCTCTCTCAGCGTGATATCTGTACACTGACTGGTGTCTCTCAGTCCCTCTCTCTCAGGGAGATATCTGTACACTGACTGGTGTCTCTCAGTCCCCTCTCTCTCAGGGAGATATCTGTACACTGACTGGTGTCTCTCAGTCCCCTCTCTCTCAGGGAGATATCTGTACACTGACTGGTGTCTCTCAGTCCTCTCTCTCAGTGAGATATCTGTACACTGACTGGTGTCTCTCAGTCCCCTCTCTCTCAGGGAGATATCTGTACACTGACTGGTGTCTCTCAGTCCCCTCTCTCTCAGGGTGATATCTGTACACTGACTGGTGTCTCCCAGTCCCTCTCTCTCAGGGAGATATCTGTACACTGACTGGTGTCTCTCAGTCCCCTCTCTCTCAGGGAGATATCTGTACACTGACTGGTGTCTCTCAGTCCCCTCTCTCTCAGGGTGATATCTGTACACTGACTGGTGTCTCCCAGTCCCTCTCTCTCAGGGAGATATCTGTACACTGACTGGTGTCTCTCAGTCCCTCTCTCTCAGGGAGATATCTGTACACGGTCTGGTGTCTCTCAGTCTCCTCTCTCTCAGGGAGATATCTGTGCACTGACTGGTGTCTCTCAGTCCCCTCTCTCTCTGTCAGGGAGATATCTGCACACTGTCTGTTGTCTCTCAGTCCCCTCTCTCTCAGGGAGATATCTGTTCACTGACTGGTGTCTTTCAGTCTCACCCTCTCGGCGAGAATTTTAGAGTTGAGATAACGCTCCGATGGGTATCCTACTTGTAAGTATGAGAGATAACAAGTAACTGTGGGAAGCACTCTCACCCTTGAGTCAGAATGTTGTTGGTTCATGCCCCACTCCAGAGACTTGAGCACATCAACAACACTGACATTCACGCTGCCAGTACTGAGGGAGCGCTGCACTGTCGGAGGGTCGGTACTGAGGGAGCGCTGCACTGTCGGAGGGTCAGTACTGAGGGAGCGCTGCACTGTCGGAGTGTCAGTACTGAGGGAGCGCTGCACTGTCGGAGGGTCAGGACTGAGGGAGCGCTGCACTGTCGGAGGGTCAGTACTGAGGGAGTGCTGCACTGTCGGAGGGTCGGTATTGAGGGAGCGCTGCACTGTCGGAGGGTCGGCAGTGAGGGAGCGCTGCACTGTCGGAGGGTCGGTACTGAGGGAGCGCTGCACTGTCGGAGGGTCGGTATTGAGGGAGCGCCGCACTGTCGGAGGGTCAGTACTGAGGGAGCGCTGCACTGTCGGAGGGTCGGTATTGAGGGAGCGCTGCACTGTCGGAGGATCGGCAGTGAGGGAGCGCTTCACTGTCGGAGGGTCGGTACTGAGGGAGCGCTGCACTGTCGGAGGGTCGGTATTGAGGGAGCGCCGCACTGTCGGAGGGTCAGTACTGAGGGAGCGCTGCACTGTCGGAGGGTCAGGACTGAGGGAGCGCTGCACTGTCGGAGGGTCGCTACTGCGGGAGCGCCGCACTGTCGGAGGGTCAGTACTGAGGGAGTGCTGCACTGTCGGAGGGTCGGCAGTGAGGGAGCGCCGCACTGTCGGAGGGTCAGGACTGAGGGAGCGCTGCACTGTCGGAGGGTCAGGACTGAGGGAGCGCTGCACTGTCGGAGGGTCGCTACTGCGGGAGCGCCGCACTGTCGGAGGGTCAGTACTGAGGGAGTGCTGCACTGTCGGAGGGTCGGCAGTGAGGGAGCGCTGCACTGTCGGAGGGTCGGTACTGAGGGAGTGCTGCACTGTCGGAGGGTCGGTATTGAGGGAGCGCCGCACTGTCGGAGGGTCAGTACTGAGGGAGCGCTGCACTGTCGGAGGGTCAGTACTGAGGGAGCGCCGCACTGTCGGAGGGTCGCTACTGCGGGAGCGCCGCACTGTCGGAGGGTCAGTACTGAGGGAGTGCTGCACTGTCGGAGGGTCAGTACTGAGGGAGCGCCGCACTGTCAGAGGGTCGGTACTGAGGGAGGGCTGCACTGTCGGAGGGTCAGTACTGAGTGAGTGCTGCACTGTCGGAGGGTCAGTACTGAGGGAGCGCTGCACTGTCGGAGGGTCAGTACTGAGGGAGCGCTGCACTGTCGGAGGGTCAGTACTGAGGGAGCGCCGCACTGTCGGAGGGTCAGTACTGAGGGAGCGCTGCACTGTCGGAGGGTCGCTACTGAGGGAGCGCCGCACTGTCGGAGGGTCAGTACTGAGGGAGGGCTGCACTGTCGGAGGGTCAGTACTGAGGGAGTGCTGCACTGTCGGAGGGTCAGTACTGAGGGAGTGCCGCACTGTCAGAGGGTCGGTACTGAGGGAGGGCTGCACTGTCGGAGGGTCAGTACTGAGGGAGTGCTGCACTGTCGGAGGGTCAGTACTGAGGGAGGGCCGCACTGTCGGAGGGTCAGTACTGAGGGAGCGCTGCACTGTCGGAGTGTCAGTACTGAGGGAGCGCTGCACTGTCGGAGGGTCAGGACTGAGGGAGCGCTGCACTGTCGGAGGGTCAGTACTGAGGGAGCGCCGCACTGTCGGAGGGTCAGTACTGAGGGAGCGCCGCACTGTCGGAGGGTCGGTAATGAGGGAGCGCCGCACTGTCGGAGGGTCAGTACTGAGGGAGCGCTGCACTGTCGGAGTGTCAGTACTGAGGGAGCGCTGCACTGTCGGAGGGTCAGGACTGAGGGAGCGCTGCACTGTCGGAGGGTCAGTACTGAGGGAGTGCTGCACTGTCGGAGGGTCGGTATTGAGGGAGCGCTGCACTGTCGGAGGGTCGGCAGTGAGGGAGCGCTGCACTGTCGGAGGGTCGGTACTGAGGGAGCGCTGCACTGTCGGAGGGTCGGTATTGAGGGAGCGCCGCACTGTCGGAGGGTCAGTACTGAGGGAGCGCTGCACTGTCGGAGGGTCGGTATTGAGGGAGCGCTGCACTGTCGGAGGATCGGCAGTGAGGGAGCGCTTCACTGTCGGAGGGTCGGTACTGAGGGAGCGCTGCACTGTCGGAGGGTCGGTATTGAGGGAGCGCCGCACTGTCGGAGGGTCAGTACTGAGGGAGCGCTGCACTGTCGGAGGGTCAGGACTGAGGGAGCGCTGCACTGTCGGAGGGTCGCTACTGCGGGAGCGCCGCACTGTCGGAGGGTCAGTACTGAGGGAGTGCTGCACTGTCGGAGGGTCGGCAGTGAGGGAGCGCCGCACTGTCGGAGGGTCAGGACTGAGGGAGCGCTGCACTGTCGGAGGGTCAGGACTGAGGGAGCGCTGCACTGTCGGAGGGTCGCTACTGCGGGAGCGCCGCACTGTCGGAGGGTCAGTACTGAGGGAGTGCTGCACTGTCGGAGGGTCGGCAGTGAGGGAGCGCTGCACTGTCGGAGGGTCGGTACTGAGGGAGTGCTGCACTGTCGGAGGGTCGGTATTGAGGGAGCGCCGCACTGTCGGAGGGTCAGTACTGAGGGAGCGCTGCACTGTCGGAGGGTCAGTACTGAGGGAGCGCCGCACTGTCGGAGGGTCGCTACTGCGGGAGCGCCGCACTGTCGGAGGGTCAGTACTGAGGGAGTGCTGCACTGTCGGAGGGTCAGTACTGAGGGAGCGCCGCACTGTCAGAGGGTCGGTACTGAGGGAGGGCTGCACTGTCGGAGGGTCAGTACTGAGTGAGTGCTGCACTGTCGGAGGGTCAGTACTGAGGGAGCGCTGCACTGTCGGAGGGTCAGTACTGAGGGAGCGCTGCACTGTCGGAGGGTCAGTACTGAGGGAGCGCCGCACTGTCGGAGGGTCAGTACTGAGGGAGCGCTGCACTGTCGGAGGGTCGCTACTGAGGGAGCGCCGCACTGTCGGAGGGTCAGTACTGAGGGAGGGCTGCACTGTCGGAGGGTCAGTACTGAGGGAGTGCTGCACTGTCGGAGGGTCAGTACTGAGGGAGTGCCGCACTGTCAGAGGGTCGGTACTGAGGGAGGGCTGCACTGTCGGAGGGTCAGTACTGAGGGAGTGCTGCACTGTCGGAGGGTCAGTACTGAGGGAGGGCCGCACTGTCGGAGGGTCAGTACTGAGGGAGGGCCGCACTGTCGGAGGGTCAGTACTGAGTGAGTGCTGCACTGTCGGAGGGTCAGTACTGAGGGAGCGCCGCACTGTCGGAGGGTCAGTCCTGAGGGAGTGCTGCACTGTCGGAGGGTCGGCAGTGAGGGAGCGCTGCACTGTCGGAGGGTCGGTACTGAGGGAGCGCTGCACTGTCGGAGGGTCGGTATTGAGGGAGCGCCGCACTGTCGGAGGGTCAGTATTGAGGGAGGGCTGCACTGTCGGAGGGGCAGTACTGAGGGAGCGCTGCACTGTCGGAGGGCCGGTACTGAGGGAGCGCTGCACTGTCGGAGGGTCGGTACTGAGGCAGCGCTGCACTGTCGGAGGGTCGGTATTCAGGGAGTGCCGCACTGTCGGAGGGTCAGTACTGAGGGAGGGCTGCACTGTCGGAGGGTCAGTACTGAGGGAGCGCTGCACTGTCGGAGGGTCGGTACTGAGGGAGCGCTGTAACTGCCCTGGGAGTGTTTGATGGGACAGTGTGGAGGGAGCTTTACTCTGTATCTAACCCTGTCCCACCCTGGGAGTGTTTGATGGGAGAGTGTGGAGGGAGCTTTACTCTGTATCTAACCCTGTACCTGCCCTGGGAGTGTTTGATGGGACAGTGTAGAGGGAGCTTTACTCTGTATCTAACCCTGTACCTGCCCTGGGAGTGTTTGATGGGACAGTGTCGAGGGAGCTTTACTCTGTATCTAACCCTGTACCTGACCCTGGGAGTGTTTGATGGGACAGTGTAGAGGGAGCTTTACTCTGTATCTAACCCTGTACCTGCCCTGGGAGTGTTTGATGGGACAGTGTAGAGGGAGCTTTACTCTGTATCTAACCCTGTACCTGACCCTGGGAGTGTTTGATGGGACAGTGTGGAGGGAGCTTTACTCTGTATCTAACCCTGTACCTGACCCTGGGAGTGTTTGATGGGACAGTGTCGAGGGAGCTTTACTCTGTATCTAACCCTGTCCCTGCCCCTGGGAGTGTTTGATGGGACAGTGTAGAGAGAGCTTTACTCTGTATCTAACCCTGTACCTGCCCTGGGAGTGTTTGATGGGACAGTGTAGAGGGAGCTTTACTCTGTATCTAACCCTGTACCTGCCCTGGGAGTGTTTGATGGGACAGTGTAGAGGGAGCTTTACTCTGTATCTAACCCTGTACCTGCCCTGGGAGTGTTTGATGGGACAGTGTAGAGGGAGCTTTACTCTGTATCTAACCCTGTACCTGCCCTGGGAGTGTTTGATGGGACAGTGTAGAGGGAGCTTTACTCTGTATCTAACCCTGACCTTTAATTTTCCCTGACGTTTCAGAGCAACTGATTTTGTTTCCTTCTCAGCCTTTGCACCCTGTCTGCTCGGGTCGCGTCTTGTCCTCCTGCCAGCAGTGTTTCTGTGGAATTGTTTGCTGCAGTGACTGAGCCCGCTCAGCGCATTGAAAAGTAAGTTTCCCTTCTCTGTCACCTTGTGGAATCTCATCACTCTGTACCTCTGGACTTGGGTTTAGAAACCAGCAAAGGACGACTGGAGAATTGATAAAGAGGGAGGAAATATGATGTGAGAGAAAACGAGCAAGAAATACAGAAACGGATTGTATAAGAACATAAGAACATAAGAAATAGGAGCAGGAGGAGGCCAATCGGCCCCTCGAGCCTGCTCCGCCATTCAATAAGATCATGGCTGATCTGATCCTAACCTCAAATCTAAATTCATGTCCAATTTCCTGCCCGCTCCCCGTAACCCCTAATTCCCTTTACTTCTAGGAAACTGTCTATTTCTGTTTTAAATTTATCTAATGATGTAGCTTCCACAGCTTCCTGGGGCAGCAAATTCCACAGACCTACTACCCTCTGAGTGAAGAAGTTTCTCCTCATCTCAGCTTTGAAGGAGCAGCCCCTTATTCTAAGATTATGCCCCCTCGTTCTAGTTTCACCCATCCTTGGGAACATCCTTACCGCATCCACCCGATCAAGCCCCTTCACAATCTTATATGTTTCAATAAGATCGCCTCTCATTCTTCTGAACTCCAATGAGTAGAGTCCCAATCTACTCAACCTCTCCTCATATGTCCGCCCCCTCATCCCCGGGATTAACCGAGTGATCCTTCTTTGTACTGCCTCGAGAGCAAGTATGTCTTTTCTTAAGTGTGGACACCAAAACTGTATGCAGTATTCCAGGTGCGGTCTCACCAATACCTTATATAACTGCAGCAATACTTCTACAAAAGAAAGGAGGGAGAGAGGAAACAGTTAGCCTGACATCAGTCGTCAGGAAAATGCTGGAATCCATTATAAACTTCTACAAGTCTGTAAAAAGGAAGAGAGCAGCGAAAGTAAACGTGGGTCCCTTGGAGGCTGAGACGGGAGAAATTATAACGGGGAATCAGGAAATGGCAGAGACGTTAAACCAATATTTTGTATCTGCCTTCACACCAGAAGACACAAAAAGCACACCAGAAATAGTGGGGAACCAAGGGGCTAATGAGAGGGAGGAATTTAGTAATTAATATCAGTAGAGATAAAGTACTGGAGAAACTAATGGGACTAAAAGCCAATAAATCCCCTGGACCTGATGGCCGACATCCGAGGGTTTTAAACGAGGGGGCTGCGGAGATAGTGGATGCATTGGTTGTGATCGTCCAAAATTCTCTCGATTCTAGAACGGTCCCAGTGGATTGGAAGGTAGCAAATGTAACCCCGCTACTAAAGAAAGGAGGGAGAGAGAAAACAAGGGAACTACAGGCCCGTTAGCCTGACATCAGTCGTCGGGAAAATGCTGGGATCCATTATTAAGGAAGTGGTGACAGGGCAGAATCAACATGAGGAGAAACTTCTTCACTCAGAGGGTAGTCGGTCTGCGGAATTTGCTGCCCCAGGAAGCTGTGGAAGATACATCATCAAATAAATTTAAAACAGAAATAGACAGTTTCCCAGAAGTAAAGGGAATTAGGGGTTACGGGGAGCGGGCAGGAAATTGGACATGAATTTAGATTTGAGGTTAGGGTCAGATCAGCCATGATCTTATTGAATGGCGGAGCAGGCTCGAGGGGCCGATTGGCCTACTCCTGCTCCTATTTCTTATGTTCTAACATGGTTTTATGAAAGGGAAATCGTGTTTGACAAATTTATTGGAGTTTTTTGAGGGTGTAACTCGCAGGGTCGATAAAGGGGAACCAGTGTGTGTTGTATATTTGGATTTTCAAAAGGCATTCGATAAGGTGCCACATAAAAGGTTGTTACACAAGATAAGGGCTCATGGGGTTGTCCCCTATCATGGACTCTCCCCACCCATTTAATCTCCTCCCACAGCCCATGTACACTCTCCCCTATCATGGACTCTCCCCACCCATTTAATCTCCCCCCACAGCCCATGGACACTCTCCCCTATCATGGACTCTCCCCACCCATTTAATCTCCTCCCACAGCCCATGGACACTCTCCCCTATCATGGACTCTACCCACCCATTTAATCTCCTCCCACAGCCCATGGACACTCTCCCCTATCATGGACTCTCCCCACCCATTTAATCTCCCCCCACAGCCCATGGACACTCTCCCCTATCATGGACTCTCTCCCCACCCATTTAATCTCCTCCCACAGCCCATGTACACTCTCCCCTATCATGGACACTCCCCACCCATTTAATCTCCTCCCACAGCCCATGGACACTCTCCCCTGTCATGGACTCTCCCCACCCATTTAATCTCCCCCCACAGCCCATGGACACTCTCCCCTATCATGGACTCTCCCCACCCATTTAATCTCCCCCCACAGCCCAAGGACACTCTCCCCTATCATGGACTCTCCCCACCCATTTAATCTCCTCCCACAGCCCATGGACACTCTCCCCTATCATGGACTCTCCCCACCCATTTAATCTCCTCCCACAGCCCATGGACACTCTCCCCTATCATGGACTCTCCCCACCCATTTAATCTCCCCCCACAGCCCATGTACACTCTCCCCTTTCATGGACTCTCCCCACCCATTTAATCTCCTCCCACAGCCCATGTACACTCTCCCCTATCATGGACTCTCCCCACCCATTTAATCTCCCCCCACAGCCCATGTACACTCTCCCCTATCATGGACTCTCCCCCACCCATTTAATCTCCCCCCACAGCCCATGGACACTCTCCCCTATCATGGACACTCCCCACCCATTTAATCTCCTCCCACAGCCCATGTACACTCTCCCCTATCATGGACTCTCCCCACCCATTTAATCTCCTCCCACAGCCCATGTACACTCTCCCCTATCATGGACTCTCCCCATCCATTTAATCTCCTCCCTCAGCCCATGTACACTCTCCCCTATCATGGACTCTCCCCACCCATTTAATCTCCCCCCACAGCCCATGGACACTCTCCCCTATCATGGACACTCCCCACCCATTTAATCTCCTCCCACAGCCCATGTACACTCTCCCCTATCATGGACTCTCCCCACCCATTTAATCTCCCCCCACAGCCCATGTACACTCTCCCCGATCATGGACTCTCCCCACCCATTTAATCTCCTCCCACAGCCCATGGACACTCTCCCCTATCATGGACTCTCCCCACCCATTTAATCTCCTCCCACAGCCCATGTACACTCTCCCCTATCATGGACTCTCCCCACCCATTTAATCTCCCCCCACAGCCCATGTACACTCTCCCCTATCATGGACTCTACCCACCCATTTAATCTCCTCCCTCAGCCCATGTACACTCTCCCCTATCATGGACTCTCCCTACCCATTTAATCTCCTCCCTCAGCCCATGGACACTCTCCCCTATCGTGGACTCTCCCCACCCATTTAATCTCCTCCCACAGCCCATGGACACTCTCCCCTATCATGGACTCTCCCCACCCATTTAATCTCCCCCCACAGCCCATGGACACTCTCCCCTATCATGGACTCTCCCCACCCATTTAATCTCCTCCCACAGCCCATGGACACTCTCCCCTATCATGGACTCTCCCCACCCATTTAATCTCCTCCCACAGCCCATGTCCACTCTCCCCGATCATGGACTCTACCCACCCATTTAATCTCCTCCCACAGCCCATGGACACTCTCCCCTATCATGGACTCTCCCCACCCATTTAATCTCCTCCCACAGCCCATGTCCACTCTCCCCGATCATGGACTCTCCCCACCCATTTAATCTCCCCCCACAGCCCATGTACACTCTCCCCTATCATGGACTCTCCCCACCCATTTTACAACACTTGCCTCCGAGCGGGTGATATCGCGAGATCAGTCTCCAGTGCCACCTGCTGCATTGTATCACATCGTCGGCCTGAGAGAGGGTGCAGAAGAGATTTACCGGAACGGTTCCAGGGACGAGGGACCTCAGTTACGGGGAGAGACTGGAGAAGCTGGGGGGTTGTTCTCCTCGGAACAGAGACGGTTAAGGGGAGATTTACTGGAGGTGATCAAAATCAGGAAGGGTTTTGACAGAGCAAATCTGGAGAAACTGTTCCCATTGGCGGAAGGGTCGGGAACCAGAGGACACGGATTTAAGGTGATCGGGAAAAGGACCAGAGGGGGGAGAGGAGGAGGAGAATGTTTTTTTCCGCAGCGAGTTGTTCTGATCTGGAATTCACTGCCTGAAAGGGCGGTGGGAGCAGATTCAATAATAACTTTCAAAAGGGGGAATTCGATAAATACTTGGAAGGGAAAAATTGACAGGGCTACGGGGGAAAGAGCAGGGGAGTGTGGGGTTAATTGGAGAGCTCTTTGGATAGCACAGGGCGATGGACCGTACGGCCTCCTCCTGTGCTGTGCCTGCGATGATGAGATGGACAGATTCTCGCTCTTTCTCCCCTTGCAGGTGGGCCCCACGTTTTTTGGTCTCGTTCTCAGCCACTGCTTCGCCCGAAGCCCGGAACGCAGAGCCTCGATCCTCCACCGGCCTCGGAGGCCCCTTGCCCTGAAGACCTCCATCTTCGGGGAGAACGGATTCCGTTCCAGTCTCGAGGCGCGGAGAGAGGGGGTGATAACCCAGTGCCGAGTTCCGAGATTTTCCGAATAAAACAGCCGAGGGTGCTAAAGGTTATCGAGCGTTTGCAGTTTTTTGGCAGACAACTCCCACCAGAACTGTGCCCAGTGCTCCGAGTGTGGTCTAACCCAGGTATATGGAGACCAGAACTGTGCACAGTGCTCCAAGTGTGGTCTAACCCAGGTATATGGAGACCAGAACTGCGCACAGTGCTCCAAGTGCGGTCTAACCCAGGTATATGGAGACCAGAACTGTGCACAGTGCTCCAAGTGTGGTCTAACCCAGGTATATGGAGACCAGAACTGTGCACAGTGCTCCGAGTGTGGTCTAACCCAGGTATATGGAGACCAGAACTGTGCACAGTGCTCCGAGTGTGGTCTAACCCAGGTATATGGAGACCAGAACTGTGCACAGTGCTCCGAGTGTGGTCTAACCCAGGTATATGGAGACCAGAACTGTGCACAGTGCTCCGAGTGTGGTCTAACCCAGGTATATGGAGACCAGAACTGTGCACAGTGCTCCCAGTGTGGTCTAACCCAGGTATATGGAGACCAGAACTGTGCACAGTGCTCCGAGTGTGGTCTAACCCAGGTATATGGAGACCAGAACTGTGCACAGTGCTCCGAGTGTGGTCTAACCCAGGTATATGGAGACCAGAACTGTGCACAGTGCTCCAAGTGTGGTCTAACCAAGGTATATGGAGACCAGAACTGTGCACAGTGCTCCGAGTGTGGTCCAACCAAGGTATATGGAGACCAGAACTGTGCACAGTGCTCCAAGTGTGGTCTAACCCGGGTATATGGAGACCAGAACTGTGCACAGTGCTCCAAGTGTGGTCTAACCAAGGTATATGGAGACCAGAACTGTGCACAGTGCTCCAAGTGTGGTCTAACCGAGGTATATGGAGACCAGAACTGTGCACAGTGCTCCGAGTGTGGTCTAACCGAGGTATATGGAGACCAGAACTGTGCACAGTGCTCCAAGTGTAGTCTAACCCAGGTATATGGAGACCAGAACTGCGCACAGTGCTCCAAGTGTGGTCTAACCCAGGAATATGGAGACCAGAACTGTGCACAGTGCTCCAAGTGTAAACCTTTACAGTGTATCTAACCCTGTACCTGCCCTGGGAGTGTTTGATGGGACAGTGTAGAGGGAGCTTTACTCTGTATCTAACCCTGTACCTGCCCTGGGAGTGTTTGATGGGACAGTGTAGAGGGAGCTTTACTCTGTATCTAACTCTGTACCTGCCCTGGGAGTGTTTGACGGGACAGTGTCGAGGGAGCTTTACTCTGTATCTAACCCAGTACCTGCCCTGGGAGAGTTTGATGGGACAGTGCAGAGGGAGCTTTACTTTGTATCTAACCCTGTACCTGCCCTGGGAGTGTTTGATGGGACAGTGCAGAGGGAGCTTTACTCTGTATCTAACCCTGTACCTGCCCTGGGAGTGTTTGATGGGACAGTGTAGAGGGAGCTTTACTCTGTATCTAACCCTGTACCTGCCCTGGGAGTGTTTGATGGGACAGTGTAGAGGGAGCTTTACTCTGTATCTCATCCTGTACCTGCCCTGTGAGTGTTTGATGGGACAGTGTAGAGGGAGCTTTACTCTGTATCTAACCCTGTACCTGTCCTGGGAGTGTTTGATGGGACAGTGTAGAGGGAGCTTTACTCTGTATCTAACCCTGTACCTGTCCTGGGAGTGTTTGATGGGACAGTGTAGAGGGAGCTTTACTCTGTATCTAACCCTGTACCTGCCCTGTGAATGTTTGATGGGACAGTGTGGAGGGAGCTTTACTCTGTATCTAACCCTGTACCTGCCCTGTGAGTATTTGATGGGACAGTGTGGAGGGAGCTTTGCTTTCTATCTAACCCGTGCTGCATATATTATTCATATTGAATTGATTAGAGATGGTCCGCCAGATGTTTTCTCGATTAAGTAGACCCGTTGTCCCTTACATTCTGGAGTGCGCCCTTTCCTGCCCAATATCTGGTGAAATGATGGTGAGACTCAGGCCTGGTAACAAGGAGCCCCGGTATTGGTTACTGGAATCTGTCAGGTGTCTCCGTGTGAATTCTCTTGATCGCGCACTGGTTAAACTCTCTCACCGATTGAAGCCACAGAATTCAAATTGAGAAACGGTTTTACTGATAAAAGACATGCAATAAGAACAGTACATAGTTGCACACAGCAAGATATAATGTTCTCTAAACGCTCTGATATATAAAAACAACAAACACGCAACCCGCCCTCTCTCTCTAAACATCAACGGTTAATGGCACATTTTTTATTCAAAGTCAACAAATGTGTGTAAAAAAAACAGGAAACTTTATACTTTATAAATCGCTGTTTAGGTCCCAGCTGGAGTTTTGTGTCCAATTCGGGCACCACACTTTAGGAAGGATGTCAAGGCCTTGGAGAGGGTGCAGCGGAGATTCACTAGAATGGTTCCCGGGATGAGGGACTTCAGTTATGCAGAGAGACCGGAGTAGCCGGGGTTGTCCTCCTTAGAGCAGAGAAATATAACAGTAGATTTAATGGAAGTGTTCAAAGTCATTGGGGTTTTTGATGAAGTAGAGCTTCACCATCATTTACCCAGATATTGGGCAGGAAAGGGCGCACTCCGGTTCATAAGGGACAAGAGGTCCACTTCACAGAGAAACTATCTGGAGGGCCATCTCTATTTAATCCACTGGCAAGAAGGTCGGTAACCAGGGGACACAGATTTAAGGTAATTGGTAAAAGAACCAGATGGGGGGAGATGAGGAGAATGTGTTTATTTACGCAGCGAGTTGTAATGATCTGGAACGCACAGCCTGAAAGGGCGTTGGAGTCAGATTCAATCGTAACTTCCAAAAGGGGAATTGGATAAATACTTTGAAGGGGATAGAATGTGCAGGGCTGTGGGGCGTGCGTGGACTAAATTGGACCGCTCGTTCAAAGAGCACACACGGACACGATGGGCCCGACCGGCCTCCTCCTGTGCTGTGCGATTCCGTGTAAATGGAGATCCTTTTTCCTTTCTGAGGCGGGTGGTTGGCAGGAAGTAGGGATAAAGGGGATCGAGAGTGGACACGTGGGATTGGGGTAGTGTTGGTGGGCGGGATAGGAAACAACGGGGAGTGATTGGGCCGAGTGGCCTGTTTCCGTGCTGCTGCTGTAAGTGCGAATTCTGCCCAACACCTGATAGATTCCAGTAACAATACCAGGGCTCCTTGTTACCAGGCCTGAGTCTCACCATCATTGGGCAGGAAAGGGCGCACTCCAGAATGTAAAGGACTAGGGGTCCACTTAATGCAGCCCTCAGGGTTTGGGGACCAGCGTTAGAAAGACTTTCGCTGCTCCCCCTCAAACGGACGGAGATTTCTCCTGGCCCCCCCTGCCCCGCCAATCGCACAGCGCTGCACTCAATCACACCGGTGGGATTGGAAGGGGTGTTCCCCTCACTATCAGGCCCCCGTGCCGCCCTGTCTGGAACTCCGGGTAAAATCAGCGCCTGGTCCGAAAGGGAAAGCAGAAAGGTTTGGTTCAAAAGGGA